>NC_059102.1:3585000-3805000 GCF_020740685.1 Jaculus jaculus | reverse complement strand
AGCTTTGCCGACCTTGCCCAGCCTTTGTCTTTGTGCCTCCCCTGCTGCTATCCCCTCAACCATTCTCTTTTGTTGCCTTGGAGAGTGAGGGGGATGCTGGCTCTTCATGGAGCCCCCAGAGCCTGAAGTCCTGAGTGCTGGTGACACATCCAGCCCTGGCCACCTTCTGCCCTGCGTGAACTTGGCAGGAGAGAAGGGCCATTAAATACCGAGCAGGGGCTCAGGCCAGCAAGACGCCTACCCACACTGGCCACCCCAGGCCTCCTCTTTACTGCCTGTCCTTCACAGAGAGCAGAGCCTGGTAGCCAAGTTTTGACACAGCCACATATGGCCTCCTCCATCAATCTGATTAATCAAGCATCAAGAAAAGCCACAGCCAACCTCACTGCCAGCCATCACATCTTCCTACATGCAATCTGAAATTGATACAGGTCTAGAAGGGAGCAGGCTGGGGTGGGAGGGGCGAAGACAAAGCCCCATCCCCCCACAGGTGTCTGGGGTGAGCCTTGTGGTCTTAGGAAGAGGCTCACAGAGCATGCCCAGGCCTGGACACACCAGTCAGCTATCAGCCCAGGCTCCACTTTCCTGCTCCAAAACATGAGCGTTGAGAGTAAGCTAAAGGTGGGAACTATGGGGCCCACAGCCAAACAGGACTTCTGCGGGAAACAGCGTAGCCTACTGGTGCTACCCTGCCAGAAGAGGGCGCCATGAGGCCTCGGGGCACATAGCCCTCACCCCACATCTGTCTTTCCTGCAAATAGCTACCTCCAAATCAAAGGGGACTGGCAGAGCAACAGAAATGGACACACCCAAGCAGGAATTTCTTGGGAAAGTAAGGAAGAAACCTAATCCACAGACCTTTATGTATTTATTTTAACAAGGCTCTGCCTGAAAGCGTTCCTGTGGCTGCCATTGTCTGTGTCCCTGCCCATGTGTCTTCCTCGGGCTCTGACTGACAGCTGACATTCTCCCATTTATTATCAAGAAGTACAAGTTTTGATGTTATCAGAGTGGAAAAACAGCCCAAATGTCAAAGTCTGAATATTTTCCCCAGTTTCTTTAAATGACATCTTACTTCCCCGCATTTATTGTGGTGGGCCGCTACGAAGGCACAGAGGTGGCCAGAGGCAGATACCATTGAACCTTGTTGGGGTGATTCCTACCTCCTCCATACGCTGTAATTTCTGCCCTTTTCCTAGCAAGGAATTTCAAATCATTCTGTTATAAATGACTCTATCTAGGGCTGCTTAACAGAAGAGAGCCCAGGCTGACCCATTGCTGTATTAAATTTTCATATGAAAAGAGGACTTTACACACGCAGCCAAAAGGGCAGAGCTCAGCGCTCCTGTCGGGCTCCCAGAGACAAGCATTTTCTAGCTCTGCATGCATAAAATGAGCTACAGTAGGTGTCAGTAATTAAACGATCATGTTTCAAAGTCCTGACAACAGTACAGAAGCCCGAGAACAAGACGATAATTTCATTAGTCTGAGAGCTAAGTCATAATTAGGTGCCTTTCACAGAGTAAAAGTCACGGACAAAGGTACCGTTCCTGCCAGGCCAGGTCTGCAGCACAGGACTGAAATCTAATCCCGAGTCCCAGCTTTACAGGGTTCGCCATGGGCAGGAGACCGCAGCTAAAGTCTGGCCTGGAACAATCAGGCTTTCTTTTGGGAAGCTGAGCAAGGAAATGATACAGAAATGGCCTGAAAAAGTCAGGAACAATGGGATACGGTGGGTTATTGTCAAAGAAACCTGAATTCCTCCCCTTGTCCTGGACACTGAGGGGAGGCCACCCCCTGGAGAAGGCTGGCCCAGCTCGAAGCAGCTCTCAGGCCCCACTCAGGTCATTAACTACATTATAAACTGACTTTGGTAAAGTAGCGTTTATTTAAAACTAAACTGTTGGGATGGGCACTTCATGGCATCATTAAATGTGCAGTTTGATGCTCCTGACGGTTTATTTATCTCTGTCTTTACTGGCTGAGGTATTTGCATATTTAATTGATCAATATGCTCTGGGCTCCTGTGCACATCTGCCAAGCTGGTCCCAGACTCTTACCCCCCTCATTTCTCAAACTGACAGCTCACTGCCTGCCACCTCCTCCCGACACCCAGGCACCACACACCTCTCCTGTAGCAAGGCTGTCCAGACCTCTGGCCGGTGTCCCTGCCTGCCTGTCTATTAATTTTCCATCCTTGGATACATACAGCCTGGATTAAGGAGAAAACATTTTAGGTGTCTGATCTGTAGAAAGTTCTTCAGACAGATTTTCCACATGGCTACACGTCACAGTGCGAAGAGCAACATGTGTTCCTCGTCCCCGTTCAGCATCTGTCACTGTCTGCGCCTGCCTCCTCACAGCCTTGAATTGGAGTGTCTTATCAGCAGTGTGTCAGAAACCCGCGCTGCCTTCTCTTCCTTGTTTAATCTTTTATTAAGAGCTACAATGTGAGCTTCTGATAGCAAATGTCCTCCACTTCATCATTCATAAATCGGAGTCAACATCAATAAGGTGGCGCTCTCCAGAATCAGAAGCAGCATGGGTAACTGCCAATGGAAATGTCTTAAATTTTCTAAACAATCCACTGGCATTTCTTGATGCCAACAGAGTGCCACGAAGCCCCATTATGTGCATTGAATGGTTAGAAACATAAGAAAGTTGTCCCCCTCGGGTCCCCTCCTGGAGATGGATTATGCCAATGGACAAGGAGGCAGAGGCCATCGCCCCGAAACAGCTTGGGTAATTTCAAATGGGTTAAAAGAGACCTACCAACCATTTGGTTAAAACATAAATAAATAAAACCTTCCCAATGTGTAGTATGAAGGCAGCTGGAGCCCAAGGGAAACTCAGGAAGGAAAAATATGGATTTCCTACGGGTTCTTTGGGGATAGCCTGAGGAGGGAGAGCTGGGGGACAAAGAGATGTCCTGTGTCTGGGTGATGGGAAGGACACTGGATGGCCAAGGAAATTCCAGGAGTGAGCCTGGCCACTGCGTACACTCTTCAATGACTGTCCTGTTATGTCCCTCTCCTTAGATTGATGCTTTTGTCTGAGCTGTCATTAGTTAAATTAATTTCCTCTCAAAGACAGTGGAATAATGTCCACAATGGTAAATCCTGTGAGACTATAAAAATAGACCAGAATTTGGAGGAAATTCAGATGTGTTCCTGGCTCCTGTCATCACGGCAGAAGAACACTTTAATTTGATAGGAATTCCTCATGAGAAACTTTAAATTAACTTAGATTTAGCTGTGTTTGAGGGATAGCAATCCAAAGCAACAAAATAAAATACTATTTGCTGACTCCAGTGTTTCCATGTTCATGCTTCTGTCTGTTCTCTTTTATTTTCTGCTCAGGCTAAATAAATGCCAATATTCACCTTCAAGGAGCCATCATAAAGTAACTCCCCTGGGGTATAAAAATATACTCTTCTCATCTTCCATCCAAACAGTGTCAGATGAAGTTAAAAGACCTGGTAAATGTGCTAAAATCTGCTTATGTGAATTACTTTCTTCCAGTATAACTGAGCAGCCATCTCCTGCACTGTCAGGATTAAAAGAGAAATGGAGACTGGAATGTAAACCACAGTGGGCAAGGTCTGAGGTGGGAAGCAGTGGGCAGCAGGAGGATGTGTGGAAGAGAGGGATGGACAACAGAAAGCAGAGACTCAACAGTCAGTGCAGAGAGGACCTTTGGGACAGCTGGTTCGGTCCATGGGACAGTGTCACACCAAGATGAACCAGTCTGGGGACACCCCCCCAACTACTGCCTTTTGAATCCACTGCTTGATACCAACAAGCCTCTAGTTCTTAATACTTAGGAATTTTAACTTAATCTTCTGTTTCCTAAATTGCCACCTGCACTGATGGCTGTGATCAGGTGTGGTCTCCAAGGCACTCATGGAGTGTAGGTGAGCTGTTTCCCTCCCGAGGATTACTCCTGAGATGTGGGTTCCAAGTTTTTTCTTGAGTCATATATTTGTAAGCATGTACACAGATACACACGCACACTCACACACCCTCCACAAGCAAACTGGGTGGGCTTCACTACTCCTCCAAGTAAACTGAGACCAGACACAACCACAGTGACCATTACAGTTAGGGTGCCTGAACATGCTGGAGTCCCAGTGCCAATATGCCCACGAAAGCTAAGTCCAAGGTCAGGAGCCATCACAAGTAGCTTCACCTCCACTATGAGAACCTAGATCAAAGACGTGGAAGCCGGTGAAATCAGACATCTACCCAACAATGATTAGGACAAGTTCAAAGGCTGGTTCTATGCATAGTTCTTTTGGCAGTGAGTCTCTTTGTGGCATACCCTCCAATGAGAATGATTCTCAAGTGCTTTTGACATCTTCATAAGTGCATCCTTCCAGGTCAGACCCTCAAGTACAGCTGGAGTGGCTCACTCACTGACTGTGGTCCTCTTGGCTGGGAACAAGCCAGAGGCTACAGACACACACGGCTGACATTTTCACATGACTTACCACTACTCGGCGATGTCATAATTATGATGCCTAAATTTACCCTGTTTATTTGCAGGCTAGAGGAATGCATGATTGTTTATTTTTATTACAAATATTGATGGTAACTCACAGGCATTTACTTCATTGCCATTTCCAGTGAAATTGCCCATCATAAAATATCTCTAGAATTCTGATCCTGATTAGCGTCTTGAGCTGGTCCAGGGTGCTATCCTACCATTTGTCTTAATTTTATTTTGCTCTCCCTAACTGCACACACCACTTCAGGAATATCTGGAATTTTGTTTTAATTGTACGGCTTTCAACGCCACCACATTTCTCTTTGTGTTGAAAGCGTCCGGTGATTTATCCTCATTATTGTGTAAATAGGTCTCGGCAGCTCTCAGTAAATAAAACAAAGACTGACAGGAGGAGAAGAGGGAATTTGCTTTCCTACCAATTAGAGTAGCCTTAGGCAGTACTTTTAAGAGATAAGTCCTGCAAATCACTAAAATGATCCTGTCACATGCACCAAATATTGAAATCGCACAGCGGCGCCCTCCGTACTGTTCGCTCGGGTTTAATGAGTTGGGGTGGGCCTCGCGGTCAGGGCTGCAGTGCACAGTTGGGGACCCCTCACTGACAGCAGAGCTCACACCCAAAGGCAGCTTCCCAGCCCAGCTCCTGTGCCCACACAGAAAACTGGGTTCCAGTGGAATGTGCAGCTTCTTGCTAAGGAGCACTCCAAAAATGTCTTGCTACCTGCTACCTGTAATATCCTTTCCAGAGATGGATGCATGCGTGCCCACACCACATCAGCAGAGGCAATGCTGCTAACACCTAGCATGTCAGGTAGAAGTAAGATCTGCAGTCTGTTCCAGTGAAGGAACAGCCTGTTAAGTTCTGTGACTGGGGAAATTGAAGGTAGGTTTACATAACCTGGTTTTGCACTGTCTCCAACAACGGTACATCTTTTCCTGTTCCCACCATCAGTTAGCTGGGGAGACAAGCGCTTCCAACACCTCATCTGTTCTCTCCAACATCATAGTTTCATGGCAGACCCAACATCAAGCCATGTGAACCCATGGGTGAAGCAGGCACACTAGGGTTTTCAGTTAGTCACCTACAAGGCTGGTGTGACTTAGAGAATCATGGCCTTCCCTCCCTCATGGGGTCTCACTGAAGCATAGACAGGCATGTCAGGCAGGACACCTAAAGAGATCATAACAGCCAATGAGGATTTGTCATGGAACCCAGAGCTGCAGAAAGCCCCATCATGGATGGCCCAACAAGAAGGCCTTGTGTTTCCTATTTCCTAATGCTGCCTTTCCTCTCTCTGCTATGGTCAGGTCGTATTGGTGACACTGACACTTGGTTTTAAGTAATAAAAACTGTTAGCTTGCTGTGATGTCCATGTCAGCGCTCTGTGAGTATGAAGCTAACCACAGGACCAGGACTCACTCCCTCATCCTGGGGCCCTGTTCCCCATGCTACAACAGAACCAGGCACTGAGGCCTGCACAGCAAGCGCGTGTGTGTGTGCATGCAGGGTTCCAGGCAGGGCAGCACAGGGAAGGAGCAAAGCTTCCCTACCCTGCACTTGGGCCTACCAAACCACGCCTGAGAAACAAGCCTCTGGCTGAGTTCTGAGTTCTACCACTGCTTTCTTCTGGATCTGGGCTGAGAGATGCCACAAGTCACACAGGCATCACAGCAGCAGGAAAACAAGCTTCAGGGAGAGCCCTCCTTTTCTGGACGCCTTATTTTCTGCTTCCAGCTATAGCTCCATAGGGCAGAAACATGCCCAGGTGCCCATGTGTAGGTCAACAATGACCAAATGTTAGCATATGCCAGGTATAACTGCTGGTGTGTAGGTTAACAATGATCAAACAGTGATAGTCTCACAGGATGCAACCTATTATTTTATGCAAAAGTAAAGCCAATCGACCATAAGGTCAATATCTGAAGTAATTATTATCATTATTATTTTTTTGAGGCAGAGTTTTGCTCTAGCCCAGGCTGACCTTGAAATCACAGCAATCTTCCTTCTCTGCCTCCTGAGTGCTGGGATTTAAGGTGTGTGCCACCATGCCTGGCTGAAGTAATTGTTGTTTTCTGTACAGTAGCTTTTTGGAAGTCCTGGGCACACAGAGACCCTTGTGCTAAGATTCCTTGAAAATGATGTGCAGAGAACTGGTGTGACATAGCTGTGATCACTGTATTCTCCACACTCCTCTCTCCCAGGGATCTGTCTAATATTCCATAAGCAGTTTTGCTCTACGCTGAATTCTGTGAAGATTACAAAGCTGGTATCCCACCTTCACAAAGTCCAGATTAGCCTCCTAGGCAATGTTACCTATGCTCTCTGTCCTATGGGCAATCTAACTTTTAATGTTTATATGTATGGAAGTCATGGGATGCAAGAGTGCATCAAGACAGGAGAACAAGAAGTGACAAGGAAGGGGGCAGTCAGAAGGAAGCATGTGGCATGGAAGTGCAAAGGAGGATGGAGCGGAAGGAAGGCATAGAAGGGGGAGGGGAGGGCTGGAGAGATGGCTTAGTGGTTAAGCGCTTGCCTATGAAGCCTAAGGGCACCGGTTCGAGGCTCGATTCCCCAGGACCCACGTTAGCCAGATGCACAAGGGGGTGCATGCATCTGGAGTTCGTTTGCAGTGGCTGGAGGTCCTGGTGTGCCCATTCTCTCTCTCTCTCTCTCTGCCTCCTTCTCTCTGTCTGTCACTCTCAAATAAATAAATAAATAATCAACAACAAAAAAGTTTAGAAGGGGGAGGGGAAAATAGGAGAGGAAGGGAAACAAATTTTGTTTGAAAAAGTACTAGAATAAAACCTAATCCTTTTGTGCTAATAAAAAATTAAATTAAAAAATGTCAAGGCTGGAAAGCTGTTTCAGCAGTTAAGGCACTTGGCCTGCAAAGCCTAATGACACAGGTTCAATTCTCCAGTACCCACTTAAAGCCAGATGCACAAAGTGGCGCATGTATGTGGAGTTCATCTGTAATGGTAGGAGACCCTGGCATGCCTATTATCTTGCTCTCTCTCTCTCTCCTTGTAAATAATAAATAAATATATATATTATATAAATATATATATTGTTCTTTTGTTTTGTTTTCTAAGGTAGAGTCTTAATGTGGTCCAGACTGGCCAGGAATTCACTATGTAGTCTCAGGGTGGCCTTGAACTCACAGCGATCCTCCTACCTCTGCTTCCCGATTAAAGGCGTGCACCACCACAACCGGCAAGAAGGAAGGAAGGGGGGAAGGAATTTTTTAAATGGCAAATGGTGAAATGTTACCTCCCTGAGGAAGGGTACAAATGACAGGGCTTCAGTGCACATTTTCAAAGTGCTACCTGGATCACTGAACGTACAAAATCAGAGGTGAGGGCCATACTGGATCAGAAGAGGATGCAATTTTGCCTAGCCCAGCCCACATCCTCCCAGGTGCTCCAGGAGGCACGGTTATCAAGAGACCCCAGGAGCACAGTTCCATAGAGTCCTCACTGCTGCGCCAGCCAACTCAACAAAGGAGTCAGAGTATCTGACCATTAGGAGAGGACTCCTGGGCAGAATCAGCCAGCTGACCAGCCACTAAGCCCCATTCTTTCCCTTCTGCTCTCTTAACCCCCAAACTCTGCACAATTCCAAAGAACCACCATTTCCTCAAGAGGGAGCCACATGACTCCAGACTCAACTCCAATCTCCCTTAGCTGGTAAAGGGCAAGTCAGTTTATGGTGCTGGTCTTTCCCCTGCTTTGTAATTCACATCCTTCCACCTAAATGGGCTCCCCATCTCTGGGGGTGCACAGGCCTCTCATCTTCAAAGCTCAGAGACATTGCCCCCAAGCCTCTCTCTCCTGTATTAGCATCATTTGTTCTTTTTGAATGTTTTTACTTGGCGTGTGTAGTATGCATCGTGTGTGTATATGGCATGTGCACATGTACGTGCAGATGTATACGCCTCAAGCAAACATGCTGTGGTGGCCAGAGAAGAATGGGTGTCCTCTATCACTCTTCTACCTCATTTCCTTGAGATAGTCTCTCAGTGGCCCTGTTGTTTGGTTTATCAGTGACACTGGCTGACCAGGAAGCCCCAGTGACCCACCTATTTCTACCCCACCCCTCCCCACCCCATGGGGTGAGGACAGGTGTGTGGCCATGCCCAGCTAGAATCGTGCTTCCCACCGCCGTTCAGAAATGACATGGGGGTATGGAGACGAGGGGTGGGTAAATGCAAGGACCTACAGCCAGGCCGCGTCACATGCTCACAGGACAGAGCACGGCCTGCCTCTCGCTCTACCGAGCCTTGACAACAGGGACACTGCTTTAACCACCTTAACTCAAACTAATAGGTTTTCAATAAATATTTCTCAAATGAATAAATGAATGTAAAATTAGTTATTCCTGAAGAAATAGAAATGACTCCTTAAGTAGCTCCCTATATTGCAAATGCAAATTTTCATTGAGTAGGGAGCAGATGCAAGTTTGTAATAATGAAATATTTCTGAAGCAAAGTCAAATTCATCCAGGAAAGGAGGATTCCACCCCCATGGATGTGAGAAACAGAAAGAGCAAACCTGTGCCTTCTTCTGAGGAGTCATTTCCTGCGAGGGCCTGTCATGAGGCTCCCACCCCTGCTCTGTCCTGCATATTTGGGGCTGGGGTCTCGAACAGAACACAGTCTCATCATGGTCTGGATGGTGTCCGGAGGGCACTGAGGCACTCAAGCACAACAAAAATGGTGGAAACAAGCCTTAGGTGGCACCTGAAACAAAAAGGTGGCTGGTCCCAATTAATATGACCTGCTACGTGGCCAGTGCATACCACATTCCAAAACTTAGCTAATAAAGGTGAAAATGTCTTAGCTATTTAAAAAATATTAGCATAATCACCTTTTGGCCAAATTGAACTAAATTAACATATTCATAAGATAAATTCTGGGCTGGTGAGATGGCTTAGTGGTTAAAGTGCTTGCCTGCAAAGCCAAAGAACCCAGGTTCAGTTCCCCAGGACCCATGTAAAGCCAGAGGCACAGGGTGGCACATGTGTCTGGAGTGAGTTTGTAGTGGCTAGAGCTCTGGAGTGCCTATTCTCTCCCTCTCTCTCTCAAATAAATAAAATTTTTTTTTAACTTTAAGAAAGGATAAGTTCTATTTATTTATTTTTACTTTGTTAGTGTGGCTGCTAGAAACTTAACAGTGGCATCTTTGGCTCCCATCAGGCAGGCATTGCTCCATTGGCTAGAACTGGTCTAGAGAGTAGCAGAGTTGGTACAAGCGAAGACCTTGACTGGACCCCAGTCTCCCTGACAGAAGCACCGCCCAGTGAGCCTATGCTGGACCCCCATGCACCATCTCCACAGCATGGTGGCTCCACCCCTCCTGCTTCGCCCACACTCCGCCCGCCCGTGAGAATCCAGGCCTCAGCCTCTGAAGAAGGGAGCCTGCTGCAGCAGCCTGGCGCTGGCCCCGCCCACACCGCGGGCAGCACCCCCCCCCAGCCCTGGTGGGTTGGGCCCCTACGGCCATGTTTGTTTCATTAATGCAATGCTCAGACACTCCAACACTGCTTCACATTCCAGAGTGAGTCCAAAAGTGATTTCCACAGTATGATTTACATACTAGCCGAGTGTAAATTTAGAATAATTTGGCCTGAATGATCCTTACTAGAATAGATGGCCACAAGGAAAGAGTGGTGAATAAAGCAGCCTTACTCAGAATCTAAGCAATTTGCTGCCAAACACAAGCAGCATTTCCCCAGATTATAATTTACACTGTATTAACTGTCAAGAGCGCTTTTGAGAAATATAGATAACAATTCAGATGCAATCGATAGGGAGTGACAGTTGATTTTAAAGCCTAATGCAAGACAAGAAAGAAATGACTGGGGCATCGGCACTGGAAGAATAAATTTGTTTTGTATTTGATTTTTGTGTTAAATTTATTACTGCCAAGAAGAGCTCTCTTTCAATAATATTAAGAACAAGATTGTGAAATGGCAACATGTTCGTCTCCCGCCGTTTCCACAGCCTTTCCAATATAAAATGATGCCCCGCTCAGTACAATGTATAGATCCGATTAAATCACCACGGATTCCTCTAAGTTGGCATTTCCGCCCCTCGAGGCTCCCCCTACATGCCTCTGGGGGTGGCAGGAGGCTGTGTGGGCCAGCCTACTGGATCCTCTCATGCCAACTGTCACACTCACACTGACGCCTAGGAAGGGGCCACAGTCTGCCGGCCAGGGTGAGGACGACATCCTGGTCATCGTGTGAAGGCTCACTGCCCGACTCCGCGTCCAGTCTGCTGACGTGGACAGTCAGGTGGAGTGGGGGCAAACATGAGAAGCAGCACCGGGCATGAGCCGGACGTGTGACTGAGGATGGTCGGAGCACGGCTCGATCCCTGTCATCGTCACTACAAGCTTTTTCAATTCTGTCAGCATGTCCAGTGTATATAATCTCTGGGTCGGATGTTCCTCCTGTGCAAAACCACAAGAAACTTGACAAATACCAGGGAAAAAAAATTTCCCCACCAGCCTAACTCTATTATTCCCATTCTCCCCCTCCAGCTGAGGTTGCCTCTCACAGCCCTGTGCTCTCAAAAACCCACCAGCGTGGCCAGAAATGAAATGATGAAAGTTGCCACAGTTCAAACTTATCCATACTTCTCACTTATGACATGATTGATTTTCCTTCAGCATGCTCAAATACAGGGTTGTCTTCTGTCTTCACTGTGGAAACAGCTAATGTATACAGCCTTGGCCTGCCACGCAGGGGAAGCGGCTGACATGCAGAAGAGCGAATGAAATGAATGCGGATGAAATTTGAAAGTGCAATTTTCTACCTGTCAATCACCTTTCAAAGGGACCCGTTAACCACCAATCGGGAGGTCCTTGGCGAGGGCGTCCCATTTACGGGGCTTCATGCAATGGGCCCTTTGGCCTCATTAATCAAGATATTAGTGGCTGATCAAAGTTTTGCACAGGCACTCTGCACCAACATTCTAAGTGCATGGGAATGTTTGATTACGTCCCTCTAGGTGCTATTGATAATTTATATTTTGAATGAAAACAAATGGTCTCCTCTTAACCAGAATTTAATTAGTGATGACAAAATCCATTTCTTGCACCCTGGTGACGGCATGCCTTGGATCCCCTCCCTCAGCTGCTTCTGAAGAGAATGTGAGGTGCTCTTGCATTAATAATGGATGGTCACCCCAACCCTTCCTGGCCGCAGCACCAAGATGCCTCGAAATACAGCCAATTAAGGTTTATTTAATTATTAAGGTTGAATAAATAACAGCGAAACATGTTAAAAATCTTTCAGTTTCAGTCAATCATAATAAAAAATTAATGAGACTGGATAGAGAGCCATAAAAACTGATAGACTGCGATCGTGAATTATAAATCGGTATTGATTTTTTCCTTTGCAATAACACTCTCAGGTAATCGTACGTTGTCGCATGTAAAGTGCACTTTTCTGGTTGAGACTAATATTAACTATCAAATATAGATGAGACGGAGGCATTTATGACACTTCAGATTTCACAAACAAAAAGCAAAAAATACAATTTGTGGAATAATGACTGTACTGAACAGAGAATCCTAGGGTGTTTATGGGAGCTGGCCGGGACCCCACTGAGCCGTGAATTCATAAGACACAGTTACCTTATTCTTCTCCTGCCATTTCTCCTCTGATATGTTACCTTGTTAGTATCACTAAGAAAAGCATAAATATTTTTTATTATTTGTGAGGCTCATCCTGTCTTGCTTAATAGACAGGCCACATGGAGTTAAAGCCATATTATATGACCTGGTGCAGAAGTGATCATTCAGAAGCCCAAAGCACATATTTTATACCACCTGCCTTTATTAATTCTAAGCCCCCAAGAAATAGCGGGAGGATTTTCTAGCTTTCTGTTTATTGAAGTAACATGGAAACAAATAAGACATTTCCCTAGGCTAGCTCAGATAAAGTGGATGATTACTATTGGCATTCCACATGTAAATATTTAACACTTCACAGATAGTTTGCACCTAAATACCCATTAGATGTTGCTACAAGCCTGGACACCCTCTCCCAGCAGAGCTACATGGGCCGTCCTGGGCAATGGTTATTGGATTAGGGCGCACACAAATCTCATTCTAAACAGTTCTCAGCAGCGCTGGAAGGGGATTTGGCCAGGAGAGGCAGCACACCTGAACCGGGTGGGGGGGGGGGGGTTCTTGGATTGACACAAACCAACTCCACCAAGAAAACTGGGACCAAGCCAGTGTGGGCTGAGACACTACCACTGGCCCAGCCAATTAATAACCCTGCCCACGGTTTGTTAGTGGCATTTATCAGGTTTCCCTCGTTTGGGGAGAGATACAGAGAAGACACCACGGACACAGGCCAGGACGATCACATGCCTTCCCAAGTCCTGCCCCTCCCCCTTTCGGTACTGCCTGGACTACAGCACTCAAACACCCAAGGCTTCTGGGCCACAATTATGACAGTTTGCAACAACACATGTGACCCACAAGTCAGCTCCTCTCAAACTCCAAAGACAGTGCAGTCTGCATTGGGGAGATGGCTAAGAGATTAAACAATGCAACCGTCTCTTTAAGTAACCTTTCCAGATAAACTAAAGGTATATTTTTAACATGTAAAATGTATTCAGAGCTGAAAACATGAGTGCCACCTGCCCACTCTGACTTTTCACACCGTGATTAAAATTTCCTTTCTAAATGAAGAGTTGTTTGGGGCCTTTGCTGGCACAGGGACTTGAAAAGGACGAGGAAGGCTGCATCTGCTGTAGGGTTCTCTCCTTGATTTTCCAGGACTAGAAAATGCCACTGCCTGGAACCCAGTGTACCTTCCCACAGCTGTCTCCACTGGTGAGGCTTAAATCTGGCTCAGCCCTCCGTACCAGACTCTGCTACAAAGCAAGCCCTGTGTCAGGAGAAGAGGACCCCAGCCTCACAACCAAACTAGAGGGGACTCATTTACACAGTCAGGTCATCCCCGTGGCCCTCAGGGTCCCAGATGCTGCTGCCCATGGAAAGGGACTTGACCTCCTGTCAAGGAGCCTCTTCATTAGCCACCACTGCCACACCCATTAGGCTCTGAGGGGAGGGGTGTGACTGAAGCTGGACATGCATTCAGAAGTCAGGCAGGACACATGTTCTTATCCACCTGGCCCGGAAGCACCTCTCAAGCCACAGCCAGACCTTAAAACAAACCAGGAAAAGCATGCAAACTCTAAGGCCTTGCCTGAAAATCCTGCCACAGAACACAGCCCAGGGAGGCTCAGCACAGCTGGGCATGTTGGGGCCCCGCTCATGCTTTGTCCAGGCCGATGAACCTCAATACCACCTAGGAACCTTCCATGGCACACTACCAGCTGCCAGGAACCCTGGGTCCCATTAAGAGTCACAGCACCCACCCCTGGGCTCACAGCCTCCAAGCCCAGCTCCTGGCCCTTCCCTCACAACACTGACCTCTGTGCTCTGGAAACAATTACTCCTGGAAGGCCTGTCAATATCATTATTTTTACAAGAAATCAATACGCCTCACAAAGTTAATGGGGGATTCAGGCAGCGAGCGTTTACCTCCTCACTGTCAGGGCTCCGGCTCTGCTCAGCACCGATGACAGATCCGCCAGCACCAGCAGACAGTGAACCACCACGGAGGAGCCAGCGCGGCAGGCAGGCGTGGAGACCAGCAGCAGTGCGCACTAACGAGCCGCCCAGGGCCGGGCCACGTGGGCCACAGGGCCAGGGGCCATGCGGGCAGACACCCAGCTCTCTGCCCAAATGAGGTCTGGGTTTCCTCTGCCCAGGGAACCTGAGCCTTCAGCTGCCTGACATGGTTTCCCTCAGCACAGGCCGGGTACTCAGCCCTAAGCCAGAGCAGGGCCTACCAGAAGAATGGTAATTTCTGTTACCTTAAACAACAGGGATAGCAGCTCCCTTCCCACCACCACATATGTCCACAGTGCAAACCTTAAGTGAGATCTAAACACGTGTCACACACATACACACCAGTCTATACAGACATACTGTCCTATAAATAACGGGACCCTAAAATCTAAACCAGAGGGTCTACAAACCCTCCTCAAACTGCAAATTGGAAGAGACATACCTAATCTTCATGAAACATCTTCAAACATCACTCTCAGGCCCTTTTTTCCTCCCTCCCGAAAGTCACAACCACAACTACATGATTAAATGAAAAATTTAAGTTACAAAGTTATCCAAGGTGTAGAACTTCACTGTATGTCACTACTGACTGACATCCCACCCTAAAATCTTTCCCATGCCCCCACCCCCCTTCTTGGTGGCAGATCTGCCTGCCAGCTGCCCCGCTGTGTGCTCACAGGTTCCAAGAGGAAGGGTCCTCAGGGTCGGCTCCCGGCTGCAGCTTAGCGCATCTGCTCTCAGGGCCCAGGGCCCAAGGCCCAGCCAAGCCACAGCCAAGGCTGCTAGCAGAGTGGACTCGCCCACACCGAGCTTGGCTGCAGAGAGATTCAGGGCCCAGCGCCAGCCACTAACACATCATCCCAGGCATCACTGTCCACTGTCTGCTCCACACCTGCCTTCTAGGGCACTCTGCAGTGCCCTGACAGGCAGGGTCAGTCCTGTGTGGCAGAACAAAGCAGGCTGCTGTCAGCCCCACCAAACATGGCTACGACTGCAGCCCTACAACTATGAGGGACGTCCAGCCACCGGTGAGGATGGGTCCACTGGGGACCATGGCTCTAGAGTATGGAGTGAGGTCAGAGGGACATTCCCAACAGCACAGCTGGCAGAGAGCCTTGGGCTGAGACAGAAAGAGAGAGAGAGGGAGAGAGCGAGCACGGAGGGTGGAGGGATGCTCACCAGGCTCAACAGCCAGAAGAAGGGGAGAGCAGAGTCTGGGGCTACAAAGCACCACCCCGACCTTGACCCCGACTTAAAGGACAGTCTTCAGCTTGCCCCTCTGGCATCCCGAATGCCCGTCTCATTCCTCCCTGGCTTCCCCGCCCGTGCTGTATTAGTTTCCCCAGTTCAGATTCCCCAAACCTGCTCTTCTACTGACATCCCATTTTAAAAGCCATGTCACCAGAACCCCCAAAGCTGGAAGTCCAGACTTGCAATTCATAAGGGGACAAGGTTGGCCTGCATGGATACTCCGATCTCCATGGCAGAAACAGAGCATCAATGGGCTGAGCTCACTGCAAGAGACCGGAGGGGTGGTTAACAGACCCTATTAAACACAGTATTCATGCCAGAGCCTGCCACGGCAAACGTAATGAATGGGGTCCCATAGTGAAGTTGGAGGAAATGGTGACCAGTGGCCCCTACATCAAATGCAGAACTATGAAACTCAAGCCCAGGGAACCTGCATACCTCCTCTCACACAGAGACTGCTGGTGGTAGTGGTTTAAAAGGGAGCTTTGCAAACACAAACAAAAATGGCACAAGTCAATTCAATAAGGCCTCACCACGTTAAGTGGTTCATAGTTCTTCCTGGATCAACCCTTGGCCCAGCATGGCAATAAGCTCAGTGTGCAGGAGGCATGTGTCTACCCGCATGTATGCATGAATAACGGGTGCTCACACCAGGCACATTGTCCCAACTGCTCAGAAAGCCCACCACAAAGCACAAGGGAGTAGGAGGGGACACGGAGAGTTTGGCCCCTGCCAGAGTCTTCTGTGCGTGGTGCTCTACCCTCCACACCTCAGCTCCAGTGTGGAGGAAAATGCAGGGGTGGGGTGACTGAGCCCTGAGGAAGTCTCTAAGCTTGTCTCCCCACTATCAACAGTGTGGAGTTTACACTGGCCTTTACATCATTACCAGGCTCTTCACAGCTTTTTAGGGCCTTAATGCAAACCATATGCAGAGCCGCCTTCTTGCCCAAGGCCCAGCAGCTGCTCTCTGATTGGCTCCTACAGGATGGGAAATCGAGGTCTCAGAGGGGAAAAAACAACAAACAGAGCTCTTGTCTACAAAGCAGAACTCAAAACATTTTTCATGCATTCTAGGCTTTGCTAGAAGCAGCAGGCTGTTTAAAAAAATACCTGGCCCAAATTGAGCATTTGCTTGACATGATGGAAAAGCGAATGCTATTTTCTGTTATATTGCCCTATTCTACATCGACAAGAATATATTTTTTCCCTGTTCCCAACTGATTTCACAGTAGTGAACTCCGTTTATGAATTATCTGACACATTTCTTGCAATTCTTCTGACAACAGTGCTCAGTGGAAATTTCAAGGCCCCTCTCTTCTGACAAGTAGAAATATCAATATTTGAATAAATTGTAGATTTTAAACTTCTCACTCTGATGCACCACAGCGAGGAAGACTGAATTCTTCCTTTACCGGGTCTAATCCCCCTGAGCCTTGGAAGAGATCGGTATGCAGCGTTTCATTACAAGAAAGCGGTACTGAGTGACATTTGAAACACACGTCTAAGTCACCCTGATGACGTTTACTCCCGCCAACAACAAATAGCAGCTGGTATGATTCCCACTTCTTGGGCGGAGATCGGCCCAAGTATGGTGCCTGAGCAAAAAAGCCGAAATGTGGATCCACAAATTGACAGGCCAATCTTTAAACAAATGTGTTTCTTGGGGGGAGAATGCAGCTTTGTTCAAGCTAAGCATTTTTCTTTTGCCTGACAGAAACATTCCGGGCCTGATTAGAAGGGCCTTGTTAGGGTCCGTCTCAGACACTGTGACTCCACGTTTTAACAAGCATGCAAAGAAAGCAGTGTAAAGATAACAAAACATTGTCATTACCATCTCCGGTGACTCTGTGTGCCTTTTAACACTTGCACACATTTCTCCCAGCAGCTCACACACAGATGCACGCATGCACCAGGGCCCAGTGCAAGCTCCAGAGGTCTCTACAAGAAGGACTTTTTGGGCTAACAGAATCGAAAGACTGGAGGGAGCATGCACCTCTGGAAGCCAAGTCTTCCTTTCTTGGATGAATAAACATGCACAGTTGACTGTTGCAGCGGTCCTAAGCAACATGATGAATGGTCTGTATTTCCCACAGAATGGCCAGCAGAGCTGCCACCTCCAAGCCCACCCTGAAGGTCCCGATGCAGTGACCTCCAGCACTCAGGGCTGTAGTTCCTTAAGACATGTTCCTCATAAAGACAAATAGCATCATTCAAGCCAAAAAACAAACCCAGGGGGTGTTGGAGATGCAAGTTGCCACTGGTGAGGGGAGCTGTCGTGTGGGAGGCAGGGGCATACCAGGAGTGGAGTTGGCATAGGACAGGTGGCCCTAGGACTCTGGGCAGCTGCTTCTCTCAGACTCAGTTTCCTCACCTGTGCAAGGGCCTGGAGATAGCCAACTTTCACACCATATGGGCACCCTGGGTCCATTTCTGTATGATAGACTCAACGAGGCTGGGAGCCACCTTCTTACTGCGTCCTAGACTGTCCCCCAATGTGAAGCACCAGGGCAATGCTGAGTGATGATGTGACTAGTGGACTTTAGAAGGGGACCCCATGCCAGTCTCTCTAAGCAGTCTTGCCTGCAAGGTTCTTCCTCAAAGGGTGACACTATCAAGAGCACAGAGTGACAACAATCATCAAGGACTAGAAATCCAGGAGTCAAACAAAAGGAACAAAACCTAGGAGTCTCCTGTGATACCTGGAGGGGGGTGGTTGGCACTTTCTCCTAGGTGTGAAAAAAGGGGATCAACCCGCAAGGAAGCCCACGGTCTCTCCTCCTAGGCTTAGGTGCGAATCAGGCACCCTGAGCCCACGCAGTGGGAGGTCTCAGGCACCTCCTCCCTTTAGGAGCACAGGCGGGAGAGGCAGACAACCTCACCTTTGAGGGGGATCCCAGGAGGCTCCTGCAAGCAGCACAGAGAACCTTGGTCTCTGGTCATAGGGTACCAGCCCTCCCCTGTGACTCCACCACCAATCAGGTTACATGAGGTGAGACAGGGGCTCCATCGGTCACCAAGCCTCACACCAGACCTGGAAAAGCCCGCGGCTGATTCTAGGCACATGTAGTGGGGCGGGTTGGGGGAGAGCAGGAGACCGGGTGGGGACCCATCCGTTACCTATGAAATGAGAATGGCTTTGCAGGGCTGTTGGGCAGATCCCCCGATGATGCTTACAGAATGCCACTGCGCTGCGTCATGAAGCATACCCTTCAGACACCTGCAGAGGCCAGGGGTGCCCACCACAGGCAGGCTGGCCTAATCATGGCTCCAAACCAGGGGAGGGCAGGGGATGGGGGCTGGACTCTATGTCAGGAGCCCTGCCAGATGTGTTGGATTGGGAGCTTTGTTTGGGTACAAAGACCCAGGGATCAGATAGCACCAAAACCAGGCTTGGAACAGCAAGGAATCCAATTCCCAAGGCCATTCTTACAAATAAGGGTAGAGACACTTTCTACTGAGCAGTTGGGATTTAGAACACATACAGCAAACCCCCTAATACACACAGGCATGTGGGCACACATGGTGCACATGCACATGCGTACAATGACCCAGAAGAGGCTAGTGGAGCTTGGAAGTTGGTCAAGGGAACCCGTTTGTCTGGGTGTGACGTTCCGTGAAGTTTGTTCTAACAAGCAAGAGCCCAGACATCCATGCTGGGAGAGTGCGGCAGGCGGGAGAGCGGAAAAGCTGTACCCACAGATGGCCAAGCATGTGGAGGGAAGTACAATATTTTATCTAAATACCCAAATACAAACAGGAAGGCTGGCACCACATACAGCCACCTGAAAGTGCTGACAACAGCTTTTGCCTTTCCCGCCTTACTGAGAATCGTGGGCTATGCTCAATGCTCAGCTTTCAGATGCATTAAAGAGAAATGAATGAGAAGGGAATGGCAGTGGCTTCCGCCCTCTGGGGACCTGGCACCTCTGGGATGAGCAGGGAAGGAAGTCCCTTGGGAGAAGGGGAGAAGCTGCCTTACACCACACAGCTACCTTTTCTCATTTTAATTTATTTGTTGTGTAGCGTGAGAGCTCCAGCCTGTATGTCAGGGTCAGAGGACAGCTGCGGGGGATCTGTGCTTCTCCTTCCTTGAGACAGGAGAACATCAGGCTGGGCATGGTGGCACACACCTTTAATCACAGTATTCAGGAGACAGAGGTAAGTAGATTGCTGTGAGTTCAAGGCCAAACTGGGACTACATAGTGAATTCCAGATCATCCTGAGCAAGACGCTGCCTCAAAAAAAGAGAGCGAGAACATTGGATACAGCTGGCTCTTGAGCCTCGGATTCTCCTAGCTCTGCCTCCCAGCATGTGCCACTTTGCATCTGGCTTTATATGGGTAGTAGGAAATTGAACCCAGGACTGGCAGGCTTTGCAAGCAAGTGCCTTTAATTGCTGAGCCATTGCCCCAGCCCCACATTACTATGTCAAATTGAGAAACTGGGATATCTGGAGAGTAAGTTTAAAAAGTCCCCATTTTTTTCTGATAGGCCAAGTAAGACTGGGAACATGACAGGTCAACCTACAGCTGGGGTGTAAAGAAAAAGCTGGAGCATGGCTGCCAGAGCCATCCCAGGGCAGGAGACACAGGCTGGCCTCCGTGCTGGGCAGCAGCCTGGGCGGGCGGGTGAGCACAGCCCGCACCCTGGCTGAGGAGAGGCGGTGAGCACAGCCCGCACCCTGGCTGAGGAGACGCCACAGAGCGCCCTTCCTCCACATAGGACTTGTCTTTTCCTCAGCCACCCTGTCGGGGTTCTGCCTGTTGTTCTGTGCGTGTGTGGCGTGCACATTTGTATTCACATGTTCTGTGCGTGTGTGGCGTGCACATTTGTATTCACGTGTTCTGTGCATGTGTGGCGTGCACGTTTGTATTGACATATTCTGTGCGTGTGGCGTGCACGTTTGTATTGACATGTTCTGTGCGTGTGTGGCGTGCATGTTTGTATTCACGTGTTCTGTGCGTGTGTGGCGTACACATTTGTATTCATGTGTTCTGTGTGTGTGTGGCGTGTATGTTTGTATTCACGTGTGAGAGTGCACATGTGTGTGCATGCATGTGGAGGCCAGGTGTCAACATTAGCTGTCTTCCTCAATCACCTTCTGCCTTAGTTATATGAGACAAGGCCTCCCGCTGAGTCCAGCACTCACTAATGTGGCTGCACACATTAGCCAGCAGGTCCTGGGGACCCTCCGGTCTCTGCCGCCCCAGTGCTGGGACACAGATCTGTACCACCTCCAACCCAGCTTTTACATGAGTTCTGGAAATCCAAACTCAAGGTCCTCATCCAACTGACCTGTCTCCTCCATGTAGATAACTTTGTCCTCTTTGTCCACCTTTTGCATTAAGTACTAAATAGGACAATATGTAGGCAAGGCTTTCTAATCCCCCATATGCCACATGTGCATGTGAACTTAAGGTCATGTGGTTGTCATAAGTGAATCTTGGTGCTGACAATGTAGTTCAGTGTTAGATTACTTGCTTAGCATGTGTGAAGCCTTCAGTTTACCCCTAGAACTGAAAAAGAAGACAGAACAAATCTGAGATTTCTAAAAACATTTTCATCCATAACCACACCAGGCATTGTACCTGCCATTCTGGAATTTGGGTGCAGCTGTCCAAAGAGGCTCTAGAGAGCAGGGGCACTGGAGGCACACATGAGCAGCCTGGAGGGACAAAGCCACATGCAGGGATGTCTGCAGGAGCCTCCTAGCTCAGGCCAGCAGGACGAGCCATGGCCCAGGGGAGCTAGACACAAAATGCTGCCCTGAATCTCAAGCAAAGCTCAGGTTGTGGCAGTGAGAGCCCCAAGAGAGAGCAGCTGGCTAACCTAGGCTCTGCCCTGGACACCTCAGCTGTCCCCAGGCTTGCCATGTCTGGACAGATATCAGCAGAGCCCAAATCCTTCTCAGAGTCAGATGAACAGGGAGGCTGGGGTGGGGAGGAGCTCCTTCTACAGAAGAAACAGCATTCCTGCCCAGGTGAAAGTAAGGACCTGGAGACCCCAAGACCAAAGCTGAGTCCCAATCTCCAAATGTCTGCTGGGACAAGGTCTGGACGTTCCAGAAAAGGACAGCCACTATCAATAAATGCCACTGATGTGTAAAGACAAATTCCAGGAGCAAAAATGCAGGTACTTTCTGTAGGGCACACAGCCTAGGCACTTAGTTAATACAATTAATTTTCACTCAGAAAGAAAGACACACACACACACACACACACACACACACACACACACATACAGTTAACACTACAGAGAACAAAAACCAAAACCAAGCTCAGATGATCTGAATTACAAGTGGGATTTTACCACAGGCTCTATTTCAGCCAAGACTTTCTCCCTATAGACAAATATAATTTGGTGTCTGTGAGACCCCTCTAGTGGTTGGGTATACACTGTGAGTGAGCCAGAGGTTCCAGTGGCCAAGATGGTATCAGAGCAGCCTGCTTGGCAGGCTCATGCAGCCAGCACTGTATTAAGCCCTGGTATTAACCACCTCTGTCCCCAGCTGACCCCAGGATACATCAGAGGAGAAACTAAGAAACTTGCCCCTGGTCACACAGAAGGATGAGCCCACCAGGCTCTCAAGCCCCCACTGCCTCCTGAGACCAGAACACTAGGGGTTTCAGCATTCTCCCCTCTGCTACCCCAGTGTCTGGGGCTCCAGTATTGCATTTTAGAGACAAGCTCTGCACAGACTTCTCAAGCAATCATATACTCTCAAAAGATAAAACTCTCAATAGATCCAGGGTCTGAGGAGATGGCCCAAAGGATACAGCACTTGTCTAACAAGTGTGAGGATCTGAGCTTGGACCCGCAGTGCCCATGTAAAAATCCCTGTGCTCTGGAGGCTAAGACAGAAGTCTCTGGGGCACACTGGCTTGCCAGACTAGCTGAACTGGTGAGCTCTGGGCTCACATGAGACTCTGACTCAGGAAATAATGTGGAGAATGATCAAGGAAAATACCAACATCAACTTCTGGCCTCTACATGCATGTGCTCACATATACAAATGTACATGTGTGCACACACACATGAATACACATGCACATATGCATACACATACACACAAAAACATGCAGCTGGGCATGGGGGCTCAGTGCCCTGCTCCTCCCCATCTCATCTGTACCCCACTCATTAGTTAATGAAGATAACACTGGGCTAAAGGTGAAGTCAGACAGAGTCTGGAATCTAGGGCAACATGGGAAAGACTGAAAGAGAGAAAAATAAAACCTCAAGGAAGATCCAAAAGTCAAAATGGAAAAGAATGAAAGGAGGGAAGAGCTGAGAAAGTGGCCAGGTAGCCATTTCTCCTGCCTGCAGGACAGCAAGTTCTGCCTTCTCTGTACCGCCCACCTGCGGCTGGCTGGATGGAGCCTGTGGGTCCCCATGGTTGTTCAGAGGTGACCAGGGTCCTTCCCTTCAAACACATTCCCCCATCTCCATAGACCTAAGAGTCAGACCACTGGGGGAAAGCCCATATATGCTGCCATATAGGGTGTGCCCATGTAGGCATGTTTATCTGTCCCTGGCTAGTATCTAAAACTTGATGCCACAATGACCTCCTTGGGTGAGGACAGGGTGGACAGAAGGTTCTCATACACTCACATTGAGATCTGTTCATCCATAATCCTTTAAAGCCAGAGGGAAGCAAGAGGTACTGACCCCACCATCCTTCAGAGGGCACAGATTCACTGCGTAACTGCCCCTCAGAGGGAACTAAGCCGTAAATGAGGCCCACTGTGTCCTCAATATGCTTAGGACATTGGTGTGGCCAGACACAATTAAGTCCACAAAATTGAGGCCCAGCCATAAGCTCTGGGTAACAGATGCTTTGAAATCCATGATGGTGATTAAATTACCAGTTAGTTACCTTGTCATTGCTGGGACCAAAAACAGCAACAGCAACAACAACAAACACCTAACAGTGTAAGGGAGGAGGGTTTAGCTCAGCTCACAGTTCCGGGTCAAGCCCTTCATGGTGGGGAAGGCATGGCGGCAGGAGCCTGAGGCAGCTGCTCACATTCCGTTCACAGCAAGGATGCTGAGTGATGGATGTGAGTGCTCAGCCAGCTCTCTCCTTTTATACAGCCCAGGACCCCACAGAGTGGAATATTATTGCCCCCACTTTAGGTGGGTTTTTCCACCTCAATTAGACTCATCAAGATAATCCTTCCCTTGAATGCAGATAACCTAATCTACATAATCCTTCACAGGTTATTCTAGGTCCTATCAAGTTGATAATCAGCATAAACCATCATACCAGGGCATCATGAGTTGGGACTGAGTTATGAGAGAAGGAACAGCTGAGCTGAGCTCCACAGTCAGATTCAGAATTGCGTCAAGCAGACAAGGCTGTCAGCGTGGAGGAAATGGCACAGACAGGAGAGGCTACCGGGATGCTATGGAAAGAACCCCAAAGGATGGAGCTAGGCAGGAAGAGTGAGCCCTCTGTATGCACAAGGGCTACTGAGAAGTCTGGCTCAAGGGACTGAAGGGATGAGCCACCGCCACCATGCTCTGGCTACCAGAGTACCATGGTGCACCTAGGAGCTGCTCTGAACAGACTTAATTTGCCCCAAGGGTCTGCCCACCTCAATGACTCCGCTCTGTGGTAGCTCTGTATGTACCACTGAGACCTACAAGCCTGCTGGCATGCAGCTGTCCATCAAATACTATAGCAAGTAGGGAAGAAAGCAGAAGAGAAACTTCACGGCATACAGCTGAGCTCGACTCCTGTGCAATCCCAGGTGCACACATCGGCAGGAAAAGGCCTCCTCAGAGCCCCTAAGTCACCATGCCACATGCCCAGAGGGGCACACAGCTGGGACAGCATGAACACACACAAGCGGTGGGGCAGAATCTCAACTGGCCGCCCTGGAATGCATTTCATTTTATAGAGGAAGGAAAAGTAACGCGAAAGGGTTGAAGAAACGGCTTAGCAGTTAAGGCATTTGCCTGCGGACCCAGGTTTGATTCCCCAGTACCCATGTAAGCCAGATGCACAAGGTGGTACATGCATGTGGAGTTCATTTGCAATGGCTGGAGGCCCTGCCATACCCATTCTCTGCCTCTCTCCCTCCCTCTCTCTCTAATAAATAAAGTATAAAAAAGTCATGAGAGAAAAAAGCAACCAGGATCTTGAAAGCAGTGCTTTAGAAAGCACAAAACTGATGACTATCACAAGGGGGCTATGACTCCCAAATTCCTTAAGCGGTATCAGGTGAACAGGACATGTAGACTGTAAAGTACTTGCCTAGATGGGAGGTGTCCAGTGGAGCTGTCAGTACTACCTGTGTGGCAGGGACGCCAAGCTATCCAGTGCAGGGGTCTCTGGGCTCTCAAAGCATGCCACTCCACACCCCAAGATGTGCCCCTCAGTTTCCTCATCTTCATAGTGGAGAGAGGCTGCTGTGAGTCTAAAGTGGTCTTGGTGGGTTAGGGCCAGGAAGACCAGCCAGAGGAAGCAGGTCTGTTTCATACAGCTGAAGTGGCCCCAGTGTGGACAAAGGGCCAGCTATCACGGGATGAATGGCCACAGTCAACATGCAGGCTTGCTGTGAACCTCAAACACATCACTCTGGCTAAAACCACTTTGGAATGTCAGGAACCAGCATGGTGCAATCTTGCGGTGGCACCCTGAGAAGCCTCTCCAGTGGGGAACTACTTACAGGGCTGACCTAAGCACTGCAGGACTTCATCAGAGAATGTCTCTAGCCTCTACCTACCAGATGCCAGCAGCAAACTCTTCCCACAGGGTGGCGAACCGAAAGGTCTCTGGACATAACCAAATATCACCCAGGGGACTAGGCCTCCCGAGATGAACCACAAACTGCTGACCCTTGTTGGCAGAGGACACCCCACATGGGGCCTGAATGAGTCTGAATGGAACATCCACCAAGACCCCCGTCTGTGAAAGGGGCAGCTGCCTCCACAGGCCAGTAGCTTCCCTTCCAAAGCCCTTGGCCCTTGCATGACCCCCTCAAACCCAGCCCAGTGGACCCTCACAGAGAAGAACACTCATGCTCGACACTGATGCCTCCCCTGGGCAGCTGCCCTAAGGTCATAAAATGTGCCACCCATAGGCTGTGACCCACTGAAGAGTCCTGAGTATGGTGGCATCTTGGTGTATGGGCATGCTCAAGTCTTCAAGCACCCAGTGGCCTGTCCTCCCAACCCCACATGCATTCCTTTCCAAGCTCACTTGACAACCACATGACCTACGCCAACCCTCCTCTTGCTCCGTTCCTTCCCAGCATGTCATAGGATGTGAACTCCCTGGGTCCTCAGACACCCATGAAGCCAGGATCAGACAGCTTGTCTTGGGGAAGCCCACACCCCAGCACAGGGTCTACACGTGGACTTTGCTTTCTGAAGGCACCGGGCTTTGCCGCAGGCTCCCACCAGGAGGCTGCGATGGGACACTGGCTTGTATCACCTTCTTTCAGTTCCTGCCTATTGCTACAAGTGCTCTCTCTACCCAGCCATGATCCTCCACAACCTCCTTTCTTGCCAATGTTGTCAACTTCCTGATAACTAAGCTCTGCCTAGGAGGCAGGACATGTCCCTCTGAACTAGGCTGTTCCCAGGAGGCAGGACATGTCTCTCTGAGAACTGAGGCAGTGTACCCAGGATGGTGGCACTGGCCACTGTGGAGCCAGGACACAAGCCCAGCCACATAGCCCCTGTGCCTTGTGCAGACACACTCCCCCAGACCCCCAGTATTCACATCTGTGCATGAACTTAGATCCTGCAGGGTGGAAGGAGAAGTCAGGGGTTAAATCTTGTCCGCAGGCTCTGCATCTCCTAGAAGATGGAGGTGAACTTCCTATAGCAAAAACATCAGGGCTGTACTCTGTTCCTGCCCAGCCCTGGTCACTCACACTACCAGCTGCAGTCTGGGCACCATGACCAGCAATGCTCAGCATGTCAGCCAGTGTGGCTGCTGCCAAGTAGGCCAGCACCCTGTACTATGCAGCTCCACCCTGAGCTACAGCCCTGGCGTGGGCCCAGGAGCCATCATGAACGACGAGCTCTCAGGGCCTCAGTGGGAAGGAAGGTTGGGGACTCCTCTCTACCCTGTGCACACGGATACCCAAGTAGGCTCAGCTGAGATCACACCCACCACTGGACCCATTAGGGAGGTTCAGCACACAGACCTTCCCTCCCTCCCACAGCCAGTAGGCAGCTCTGGTCAGTATCTCTACAACTGACTCACTGAAGTACCTGAGCATCTTGGCCCAAACCTGCAAACCAGGTGAGCGTGGACAGTCAAGAACACCGTGTTGGCAGCAACAAAAGCAGCTATTTTTTGTTTTATGACACAGCAATTTTCAACACATTCTCCACTATGCTTGGCGCCCTGTACCACTCTGTCCCACAGCACGAGCAGTTGGCGCAGTTATTTCTACTGTACAGGGAACAAAACTTAAGAGACTCAGAGAGTTCAAGTGCCCCATATCACACCTAATAAATAGTGTGCAATATTTGTAGCTGGGCCAATGGACCACTCCTGGAGCATACTATGCAGGTCCCACCAGATCCAGGGTGAGCAGCTCACTGGCCAAGCTAGCTGAGCTCAGGAGCAAGAGGGTGATACTCTAGCCCATGGATGTGTGAGCCCAGGTCAGGGCTATAACTGCCAGCTGTCAGAGCTCCCAGGGCCAGCCACAGCCCTGCCCACTGGCCACATTCCCCTCCATTTTCTCTCATTGTGCCACCTCATGAAGGAGCCACATGGTGGCATTCAGCCTTGACCACTTTCTTTCAAGTCTAAGCTATGCATGTGAGGACAAACTGTGGACATAAATGCTTCATAAACACATTCCATCATCAAATCATTCCTGAAAAAGAACTAAGCTGGAGGATTCACTCTTCTAAAACCTGCCACCTTGCCACAGCAAGCCAAGCCATGCGGTGCCAGCATGCAGACAGACGTGGAGGCCAATGGGACCGCACAGAAAGCCCAGAAACAAACCCTTACACCCATGGGCAAGTTCAACAAGGGCACGAAGACCACTTGATGGGAAAAGGAGTCTTTTGAACAAGTGAGACAAGGACACTGGACACCCCCAGGAGAGAGAGGAGCTGGACCGGCTCCAGAAAGTCTACAGAAAGCCTACCTCTACACAGACCAAGGTGTCTAGCCTTTGACACAGCCACACAATGTTGCCACTTACAAAGTTCACACTACAAAATCACAGAGTCAAGTAAAAACAATCACAAAAAAATACACCTTGGACTATTTTAAGTAAGTTTACAATTGTTTGTTAGGCAGCATTCATTGTTAGCTGGGGTTGGATGCAGCCCACCCACCCCAACTCAGCTGAAAACACCTGGAAGGCCTACCATGGTCATGACACGGGCATCAGTGATGATTTCTTGGCAACGATATCAAAGGCAGAGGCAATGAGAAAAACAACCCACACCGACACTAGGCTTTGTGAAAATGTTTAAGTTTTTATATCAAAACAGACTATTGCATTGGTTAATTTCCCATTACTGTATTGAAATGCCCAAAGCTCCTAACTTACATAGAAAAAGGGCTTGTTTCAGATCGTGGTTCTAGAGGCTCCAGTGCTACTGGGTGGTGCCATGCTTTGGCTCCCTGATGAGGGTGGCATATCACAGCAGAGGCATGTGGAGGAGCAAAGCACCCATATCGTGAGCCAAGTAGCAAAGGAAGACAGACAGGCACCCACATCATGAGTCAGGAAGCAGAGGAAGACCGACAGAGGGAAGTTCCACTGTCCCCTTCAAGGGCCTGCTTCCAATGACTGGGGGACCTCCAACTAGCCATGGCCCCCCAAGGTTCCACCTCTCTCCTCACAGTACCATCTTGGAAACCAAGCCATGCTCATCTACATCTACAGTACAAGGGCAACCCATGGGACAGAGGACAGTGTCTGCCGATCCCACATCTGGTGAGGAATTAGTATACACAGAGATCGTGGGAGACCCAACAACAGAGCAAGTGTACTAGAAACTGAGCAGACAATTTGCATGCACATTTCATATAAATAACTGCTTTCTATGCATAAGACTCTCAGTACAACTTTTCACTGGGAAACACAAATCCAAATCACAACAAGACACAACCTCCACCCCACTAAGATGGCATACCGCAGACATGAGCATGTGAGAATGCTTGGGTACTGTTGGTGAGCCGATGAAATGCAGGCACCATAGAAAAAAATATGGCAGCTTCTGAAGTAATTAAAAATGAAACCACTGCATGGTCCAGCAATTAAACTGCTGTATAGACGCAAAGTTGAAGAGCAGAGTGGATATTTCTCCTTTAAAAAAAAAAAAAATTATCCATTCAAGGCGGGAGAAGCAGATAGGGAGAGAGAATAGGCACATCAAGGTTTCTAGCCACTGCAAATGAACTCCAGATACATGTGCCACCTTGTGGATCTGGCTTACATGGGTACTGGGGACTCAAACCTGGGTCCTTGGGCTTTGCAGTCAAGCACCTTAACCACTAAGCCATCTTCCCAGCCTAAGAGCAGACTTTTAAAGAGGTTTTTGCAGGTGTGTTCACTGTGGCATTATTCACAATGACCAGAAGGTATAAATCCTCTTGAAGGCCTACAATGGATGACTTGATAAGCAGAATCTATTGGGTCCGTGCAGTAGAATGTCATTATTCAGCCATAGCAAGTACCCAAGCCTTTGGAGCCCAAGAGATTTCACTGCGACTCTCATGTGCTGGACAGGGGCTGCAGAGTCTGATGTTTGCCCTGTTGGTTTCCTATCTTGTACTGATCTCATCTTTCCATCCTCCTTTTTGCAGTAGGAATGTTTGGTCTGTGTCATTATGTGTTATAGTACGCAACTTGTTTTATAATTTTACAGGACTCACATTTAAGAAACTGCCTTGAGCTTCAAATAAACTTTAAACTTTTGAATAGCATTGGTACTAGTAAAAACTATGGGAACTTCTAAAGTTGGACTGAATGCATTTGCATATTGATATGGCCAAAAGTCTATGGAGGCCAGGGTCAGAATGTGGTGGTTTGAATGCGAAATGTTCCTCATAGACTCGTGTTCATGATTAAGTTGATGGTGCTATTCGAGAAGGTTGCAGATGCTCTGGGGGTGGAGCCTTGCTGAAAGGTGGGTCACTGGGGGCATGCCTCGGGTTTTATATCCCAGCTCACCTTACCCAGCAGTTGTGGAGATGTGACACCAGCTTTCTGCTCTTACCATGCTTTCCCTGCAATGAACTGTTTCTCAAAACTGTAAGCCAGAAATCAGTCCTTTTCTTCCATAAGCTGCTTCTAATCAGGTGTTTTGCCCAAGATACGGAGAAGGTAACTGTTTATTACAACATATGCTTCAACGTGGAGGAAGTTTGGGGACTTGTTACATGAAAGAAACTACTAACGAAGCACAAATTCTGTGAGGTATGTGAAAGTGCCATGTGTCTCCACTCCCGTGAGGAATGTAAAGTGCGCGTGGCTCCACTCTCGTGAGGCATGTGCAAGTGCGTGTGTCTCCACTCCAATGAAGTATGTACAAGTGTGTGTGTCTCCACTCCCATGAGGCATGTGCAACTGTGTATAGCTCCACAACCGTGAGGCATGTACAAGTGTGTGTGTCTCCACTCCCGTGAGGCATGTGCAAGTGCGTGTGGCTCCACTCCCGTGAGACATGTGCAACTGTGTGTGGCTCCACTCCCGTGAGGCATGTGCAAGTGCGTGTGCCTCCACTCCCGTGAGGCATGTACAAGTGTGTGTGTCTCCACTCCTGTGAGGCATGTGCAAGTGCGTGTGTCTCCACTCCCGAGAGGCATGTACAAGTGCGTGTGGCTCCACTCCTGTGAGGCATGTACAAGTGCGTGTGGCTCCACTCCCGTGAGGCATGTGCAAGTGCGCGTGGCTCCACTCCCGTGAGGCATGTACAAGTGTGTGTGTGTGAGGCATGTGCAAGTGTGTGTGGCTCCACTCCCATGAGGCATGTGGAAGTGTGTGTGGCTCCACTCCCGTGAGGCATGTGCAAGTGTGTGTGGCTCCACTCCCGTGAGGCATGTACAAGTGTGTGTGTCTCCACTCCTGTGAGGCATGTGCAAGTGCGTGTGTCTCCACTCCCGAGAGGCATGTACAAGTGCGTGTGGCTCCACTCCTGTGAGGCATGTACAAGTGCGTGTGGCTCCACTCCCGTGAGGCATGTGCAAGTGCGCGTGGCTCCACTCCCGTGAGGCATGTACAAGTGTGTGTGTGTGAGGCATGTGCAAGTGTGTGTGGATCCACTCCCGTGAGGCATGTACAAGTGCGTGTGGCTCCACTCCCGTGAGGCATGTACAAGTGTGTGTGGCTCCACTCCCGTGAGGCATGTGCAAGTGCACGTTGCTCCACTCCCGTGAGGCATGTGCAAGTGTGTGTGGCTCCACTCCCGTGAGGCGTGTGCAAGTGTGTGTGGCTCCACTCCAGTGAGGCATGTGCAAGTGTGTGTGGCTCCACTACCGTGAGGCGTGTGCAACTGTGTGTGGCTCCACTCCCGTGAGGCATGTGCAACTGTGTGTGGCTCCACTCCCGTGAGGCATGTGCAACTGTGTGTGGCTCCACTCCCGTGAGGCATGTACAAGTGTGTGTGTCTCCACTCCAGTGAGGCATGTGCAAGTGCGTGTGGCTCCACTCCCGTGAGACATGTGCAACTGTGTGTGGCTCCACTCCCGTGAGGCATGTGCAAGTGCGTGTGCCTCCACTCCCGTGAGGCATGTACAAGTGCGTGTGTCTCCACTCCCGTGAGGCATGTGCAACTGTGTGTGGCTCCACTCCCGAGAGGCATGTACAAGTGCGTGTGGCTCCACTCCTGTGAGGCATGTACAAGTGCGTGTGGCTCCACTCCCGTGAGGCATGTGCAAGTGCGCGTGGCTCCACTCCCGTGAGGCATGTACAAGTGTGTGTGTGTGAGGCATGTGCAAGTGTGTGTGGCTCCACTCCCGTGAGGCATGTGGAAGTGTGTGTGGCTCCACTCCCGTTAGGCATGTAAAAGTGCGTGTGGCTCCACTCCCATGAGGTATGTACAAGTGTCTGTGGCTCCACTCCCGTGAGGCATGTGCAACTGCATGTGGATCCAATCCCGTGATGCATGTGCAAGTGTGTGTGGCTCCACTCTCATGAGGCATGTGCAAGTGCGTGTGGCTCCACTCCCGTGAGGCATGTACAAGTGCGTGTGTCTCCTCTCCCGTGAGGCATGTGCAAGTGCGTGTGGCTCCACTCCCGTGAGGCATGTGCAAGTGCGTGTGGCTCCACTCCCGTGAGGCATGTACAAGTGTGTGTGGTTGCACTCCCGTGAGGCATGTGCAAGTGCGCGTGTCTCCACTCCCGTGAGGCATGTACAAGTGTGTGTGTCTCCTCTCCCGTGAGGCATGGGCAAGTGCGTGTGGCTCCACTCCCGTGAGGCATGTACAAGTGCGTGTGGCTCCACTCCCGTGAGTCATGTACAAGTGCGTGTGTCTCCACTCCCATGAGGCATGTGCAAGTGCGTGTGGCTCCACTCCCGTGAGGCATGTACAAGTGCGTGTGGCTCCACTCCCGTGAGGCATGTGCAAGTGCGCGTGGCTCCACTCCCGTGAGGTATGTGCAAGGGCCTGTGGCTCCACTCCCATGAGTCATGTACAAGTGCGTGTGTCTCCTCTCCCGTGAGGCATGTGCAAGTGCGTGTGGCTCCACTCCCGTGAGGCATGTGCAAGTGCGTGTGGCTCCACTCCCGTGAGGCATGTGCAAGGGCCTGTGGCTCCACTCCCATGAGTCATGTACAAGTGTGTGTGGCTCCACTCCCGTGAGGCATGTGCAAGTGTGTGTGGCTCCACTCCCGTGAGGCATGTGCAAGGGCCTGTGGCTCCACTCCCATGAGTCATATACAAGTGCATGTGGCCCCACTCCCGTGAGGCATGTGCAAGTGCGTGTGGCTCCACTCCCGTGAGGCATGTGCAAGGGCCTGTGGCTCCACTCCCATGAGTCATGTACAAGTGCGTGTGGCTCCACTCCCGTGAGGCATGTACAAGTGCGCGTGGCTCCACTCCCGTGAGGCATGTGCAAGTGCGTGTGGCTCTACTCCTGTGAACTATGTACAAGTCGTGTGGCTCCGCTCCCGTGAGGCATGTGCAAGTTCGTGTGGCTCCATTCCCGTGAGGCATGTGTAAGTGTGTGTGGCTCCACTCCCGTGAGGCATGTACAAGTGCGTGTGGTTCCACTCCCGTGAGGCATGTGCAACTGCGTGTGGCTCCACTCCCGTGAGGCATGTGCAAGTGCGTGTGTCTCCACTCCCGTGAGGCATGTGCAAGTGTGTGTGGCTCCACTCCTGTGAGGCATGTGCAACTGTGTGTGGCTCCACTCCCGTGAGGCATGTGCAATTGCGTGTGGCTCCACTCCCGTGAGGCATGTGCAAGTGCGTGTGTCTCCACTCCCATGAGGCATGTGCTACTGTGTGTGTCTTCACTCCCGTGAGGCATGTGCAAGTGTGTGTGTCTCCACTCCCGTGAGGCATGTACAAGTGTGTGTGGCTTACTCCCGTGAGGCATGTGCAAGTGCGTGTGGCTCCACTCCCGTGAGGCATGTGCAAGTGCGTGTGGCTCCACTCCCGTGAGGCATGTACAAGTGTGTGTGGCTCCACTCCCGTGAGGCATGTGCAAGTGTGTGTGGCTCCACTCCCGTGAGGCATGTACAAGTGCGTGTGGCTCCACTCCCGTGAGGCATGTGCAAGTGCGTGTGGCTCCACTCCCGTGAGGCATGTGCAAGTGCGCGTGGCTCCACTCTCGTGAGGCATGTGCAAGTGTGTGTGTCCACTCCCGTGAGGCATGTACAAGTGCGCGTGGCTCCACTCCCGTGAGGCATGTGCAACTGTGTGGCTCCACTCCCGTGAGGCATGTACAAGTGCGTGTGGCTCCACTCCCATGAGGCATGTACAAGTGCGAATGGCTCCACTTCCGTGAGACATGTGCAACTGTGTGTGGCTCCACTCCCATGAGAGATGTACAAGTGCGTGTGGCTCCACTCCCGTGAGCATGTTCAAGTGCGTGTGGCTCCTCTCCCGTGAGGCATGTACAAGTGCGTGTGGCTCCACTCCCGTGAGGCATGTGCAAGTGTGTGTGGCTCCACTCCCGTTTTGCATGTACAAGTGCGCATGGCTCCACTCCCGTGAGGCATGTGCAACTGTGTGTGGCTCCACTCCTGTGAGGCATGTACAAGTGCGTGTGGCTCCACTCCCGTGAGGCATGTGCAAGTGCATGTGGCTCCACTCCCGTGAAGCATGTGCAAGTGTGTATGGCTCCACTCCCATGAGACATGTGCAACTGTGTGTGGCTCCACTCCCGTGAGGCATGTGCAAGTGTGTGTGGCTCCACTCCAGTGAGGCATGTACAAGTGCGTGTGGCTCCTCTCCCGTGAGACATGTGCAACTGTGTGTGGCTCCACTCCAGTGAGGCATGTGCAAGTGTGTGTGGCTCCACTCCAGTGAGGCATGTACCAGTGTCTGTGGCTCCACTCCCGTGAGGCATGTGCAAGTGCGTGTGGCTCCACTCCCGTGAGGCATGTGCAAGTGTGTGTGGCTCTACTCTCATGAGGCATGTACAAGTGCGTGTGTCTCCAGTCACGTGAGGCATGTGCAAGTGCATGTGTCTCCACTCCCGTGAGGCATGTACAAGTGCGTGTGTCTCCTCTCCCGTGAGGCATGTACAAGTGCGTGTGGCTCCACTCCCGTGAGGCATGTGCAAGTGTGTGTGGCTCCACTCCCGTGAGGCATGTGCAAGTGCCATGTGTCTCCACTTCCGTGAGTCATGTACAAGTGCGTGTGGCTCCACTCCTGTGAGCTATCTGCAAGTGCATGTGGCTCTACTCCCGTGAGGAATGTACAAGTGTGTGTGTCTCCACTCCCATGAGGCATGTGCAAGTGCGTGTGTCTCCACTCCCGTGAGGCATGTACAAGTGCGTGTTTCTCCACTCCCATGAGGCATGTACAAGTGCGTGTTTCTCCACTCCCATGAGGCATGTGCAAGTGCGTGTGTCTCCACTCCCGTGAGGCATGTACAAGTGCGTGTGTCTCCACTCCCGTGAGGCATGTGCAACTGTGTGTGTCTCCACTCCCGTGAGGCATGTACAAGTGCGTGTGGCTCCACTCCCGTGAGGCATGTGCAAGTGTGTGTGGCTCCACTCCCGTGAGGCATGTGCAAGTGTGTGTGGCTCCACTCCCGTGAGGCATGTGCAAGTGTGTGTGGCTCCACTCCCGTGAGGCATGTGCAAGTGTGTGTGGCTCCACTCCCGTGAGGCATGTGCAAGTGTGTGTGGCTCCACTCCCGTGAGGCATGTGCAAGTGTGTGTGGCTCCACTCCCGTGAGTCATGTGCAAGTGCGTGTGGCTCCACTCCTGTGAGGCATGTGCAAGTGCGTGTGGCTCTACTCCTGTGAACTTTGTACAAGTGCGTGTTGCTCTGCTCCCGTGAGGCATGTACAAGTGCCGTGTGGCTCTGCTCCCGTGAGGCATGTGCAAGTGCCGTGTGTCTCCACTCCCGTGAGGCATGTGCAAGTGCCGTGTGGCTCCACTCCCGTGAGGCATGTGCAAGTGCCGTGTGGCTCCACTCCCGTGAGGCATGTGCAAGTGCCGTGTGGCTCCACTCCTCTCAAGTATCTACAGTGGCCAAACTCAGAGACAACATCGAGGTGTTGTGGCCCAAGGCCTGGGGTGATTCCTGGCAAGATGAATAGGGTTCCACGGAGAAGTGATGGTGAGTGTGCTTCACATGCTGATCTGCCCCTCTCACAATGGCCACTTTTATGTTACATGTGTTTTATCATAATAATCACAAAGAAATGAAAAGAAAAGCATATTCCAATTGCCCTTCTATCAGATGTTTCCTGGAGTTGAGTATCCATGCAAAGGCCCCTCTGAAGGTGTCTCTTTTCCTACTTCCACAACTCCTTCATGAGTCAGGGGTGTTGAGGGCAAGTATCCTATGTGCCTCCATCCGAAGACACCAATGGATGTCTGCAGACAAACCTGGAATCTGTATTAACAGCAGCTAAAACATTTCAACAAAGAACAGCAGGGTACATTTTCATTGCCAAGACTGAGGCCAGGTCTCCAAGGAGGAGGCTGAGTAGAGGGGACCACAGGCACTTTCTTCCTGCACAGGTTGGACAGGTTCAGGGACAAAAACCAAGAAAGTTATGGGAAGGCTGGAGAGATGGCTTAGTGGTTAAGACGCTTGCCAACCTAGCCTAAGGGCCAGGTTCAATTCCCCAGTAGCAACATAAACCACATGCACAAGGTGGTGTATGCATCTGGAGCTCGTCTGCAGTGGATGGAGGCCCTGGCGCACCCATTCTCTTCTGTGTTTCTCTTTCAAAATATAAATTTAAAAAATCTTTTTAAAAGAGATAGTTATGGGATAAACAAAAGAAAAATGAATCCATGTTTGTCCCAGGAGGTTATGGGAACAAATCCAGGGATATAAAGCAGGGTGCTTAAGAGAAAATTGACACTCCCTTGGCTTGAGGAGAGGGATTTTTGCTCTAGGAAGTGGGTGAGATCTTGAAGGCCAAGGTGAAGACCCAGAGCTGGCACCATGGCCAGCACTTCCTGTACCCACTGTGCGGAGGCCACTGTATGTCCACCTGTGGTTCCTCAAGGAGGTTCAAGGGTCAGCTCTGCAGAGGGTGAGGTGCCAAAAGGACTTTCCAGCTCTGAAGATGCAGGGGTCCCCATACCCCACAGTCCCTGGGATCACTAGCCCTTGGGAAATGCCACTGAAGATGAGGGAGCCAGGAATATCTATTTGGTCTCAACCTATCCTAGCAAAGTCTGACCAGGCAAGGACAGCAAATTCAGGTATTGCTATCTGAGAAGCAGCCTAACCAATCAGACCCTTTGGGTAGCGAGTAGATGAAGACACCTGGCCCTGGCAGTGCAGACTCATGCATGGCCAAGGCGAACCAACACCAGCCTCACCTCACACTCACTTAGGTCACGTGGTAGCCACTCTGGCTTCATAAATGTTTAAATGAAAAGTGGACTCAATCTATTTCTAAATTAAGTGAAAAGAAAGTCCCTGGTTTTCCCATGATACTATGCAGTTAGAAGAACAAGACCCATATAGCATTCTTCATGCAGTTTTTATCAGCTAAGCCACCATGTCCCTTTAGGAAAAGTAAGTAAGACTGTGAGGCTGAGGACCCTGGACGTGCCACTGGGACCACAGATGACCCACGGAGTTGGCAGGGGAGCACAGGGGGACTCTGGACGGTTCCTGGGCCCTAAATGCACTCTCCCAATGGCAGATTCACTTTCTCAGGTAGCCACACACCCACACTAATGCTGCCACTAGCACCTCAAAAGCCATGCAATTTAGCATTTCTCGGCATCTTCCACCTTTCTGTCCTTCATGTATACATGTCCCAACTGTCCCTTCTGGTCCCTAAGCACAGTCCCTCTACTCTAGGCTTCTGCTGCATGATGTGGAGTGACGTGCCTGTACTGTGAGCTGACATGTGCCTTCACAGAGCTTGAGATCCATGGCTCAAAATGCCCCACATCAGTTTCTCCAGGTCCCTGCTAGCTCTGTGGCCAGAAGTGGGAAAGATGGGTCCTAGCAGGAAGTGTTCCCGTCCAAAGCAATGCCATCCTGTCTGCAAACTCTCCTTTTTTAATCTAAGACTGTCCATCTGCATGCTCTCTATGGCCAACCCAGGACAGAAGTGTGGCTGAGGCAGGTTCAAATGACTGGCTTGGAATCTTGGTTCACATGTGAAATGTTCAGTCATCATAAATGACAGGTGGCAAGAATGGTACTAATCATGGGAACAATAGATGCCCATTGTAGTAACATCCTAAAAATACCTACAGTATGTAAAGAATACAAAAACAACCTATAAACTCACCAGCCAGGGCTAACCACCATTTTACTGATTATTTCCATTTCCTGAACTTTTAAGAAAACTGGGATCATATATATAGTACATACATTTATTTTCATGTTCTATTTTCACTTATGTTTGTATGAATGTTTCTAATTCATTTTTAATCTATCTTTTCTAACCTTCATGTAACTGGCCTTCTATAACTTAGCTCACACTCATTTAAGGGGTTAAATTGCTCCCTTCTTTATTTAATAACACCCCAGTGAACTCTTCTTGTGTGAATCTTCACCCACATCCCTGTATCCTTTTGAGAATTGCCATGGGAACATGAGTCGACATAGGCACCTCAGAGGAGGGCTCTGCCTTTCCTGCCAGGGTGGGGACAGGTTCCTGTTTCTCCTCCACCCCAGGCATCAACATAACACCATTTAGACTGTACAATCTTTGCTTGGGCATCATGAGAATGCTGGTCTTTTCTGTGGGCTTCTCTGTATCTCTTGTCATTTTACAATGATAGCTTGCTGAGTGTGTGGCCATATGACTAACGGACCTACAGCCTACAGTTTTGAGTACTCCTCGCAGGACCTCAGACTGTCCCCAGCAGGTTCTGAACCAGGGGCCCCTTGGGCTATTCCCAGACATACCAGATGAGGAGGTTCCTTCATGAAGGATCTTGTTTGGAGTGAATTTCACTAGGATAGAGAGGGGCTGACGTGGACGTGCTCAGGCCTATGTGAACATTTGTCTGCAAGTGTCCTGCTTAATAATGCATGGTGGAGACTTGATGTGCTGTTAATAAAGCCAAGGTGAGAATTAAATTTGAATCAGTGAAGTGATATACTCAGGCAGTAGACCCCCAGACTCATTCTAAGAAAGCCACCAAGCCAGATACTGGACCCATGTTGTCTGTCCCATGAGAGATGCAAAGCAGTTACAATATTAAAACACACATGCACAGAGTTTGGGGGGTTTTCTTAGGGGGCTGAGGTTTTTATTTTGCTAAAACAAAACCCCTCACTAAGATGTCATATACGTCAGAGCCCACAGAACCATGGGTGTGTTCTCTCCACCCTAGACCAGATGACTTCCAGGAGAAGCAGGCATTCAGTGAGGACTTGAAGACAGGTTTGTGGGGTCCCAGTGGGGACAAGGAAAATTCAATATTCCTCTGGGTCTCGGTACACTTGGCTCTGGGCTTCAGAGGTCCAGGTGAGGGTCTGAGTGTGGCCATCAGCCTTGGACGCAAAAGTCATAAGATCCTGATGGCCTGAGTGGACCCCAGCAGTACACAACAGTCATTCCACTCAGGTTTTCTCTTTGAGAACTGGATTTCTAAATGTCACTTGTCAACGGGTGACTTTCCTATCTGAGGCTGAGACTATATGCCATCGGGCCACAGTCTGACTCAATCTCACTTCTCCTGTCCACACTGATGCCCAGCATAGAATGTAAGACGAACCATGAACATGAAGCATCCTCCTCCAAGCCTTGATAACAGACCAGCACGGACCCTGTTACTCTGCTAACGTAGACCGAATACATTCTGCTACTTTCAGAGCAGGGCCTGCTGACCAAAGCTCCTGAACCTTCCTGTGCCTCTGCTCCTCCTAACCTACCAGACAAGGCCAGAGGGACCCTCCTGACCCTCCCCCTAAGCCACATACCAGCAGTCCTCAACAGGAGCCTGATAATTTCCTAAAGTGCCCTGGGGTTCTAGTGCCTAAATGTCTCTCTGCACCCCCTTGTCCCAGGATATGTGGCTGTCTTCAGGGGAAACTAAGGCAGGACCCTGAGCTCTTCTGAAGACAATAAGCTGTATCTAGCCATCCAGAGGAGAAAGGAGGGCTTAGTCCATCTGTCCGGGTGCTAAAAAATGCCAGGCTTTATTAGCCCCAAAGGGGGCAGAAGGCATCATTGTGGCTTTCCCAATGAAGGATAGATGCAAAGATAGAGGCCTGAGTGAATAGCCTACTTCTTACTTGCGCATTTGCTGATGTAAGGATGGAAGGATATTGAACCATAGAAGAAAAGTCCCATGGCTTTGGAAACAATTCCCAGGCCACCCCTCCTTGAACAGGACCACTAAGCCCCCTCCTTGTCATGGGGAGGGTGCGCCTCCATGTGCCAGAGCTGCCACAGAGCTGATGATGTCCCTTCAAGATCAATGGCTGCTCTCAGAAGAACACGAGGACCACACCCACAGCAGTGTGTGTGCCACCTTCACAGTTTATTCCACTGCCTAAAAAATCAACATGTCACTGTTTCCAAGAGCCGTATGCAGAGCAGGCTATGAACAGGCTGCATCTCTTACACTGCCGTGACACCTCCCAAGGAAGATACTCCATGCTGCACCATTTTTTTGTTGTTGTAATTTTCAATTTCAAACCACAGACACAAACTGAAATAAGGTCAGGGAGCCTCTTCCACCTCTGATACTATGAGAGAACATCTGGGTGGGTCATCCTGCCAGGATATCACCAAGAGGAGACTGGCCACCCACTTAAGTACAGCAACCATCCTCAAACACCTGCCAGCCATTACCTCCAACCAAAACAAACAAACTTTGTCGATTTCCTTCTTTTCCTCTTTCTTTTTATTCAGTTTCAGAAGGCACTGTGTACCAACAGGGCTGGGATGCATTTCACTCTTGACTGGGTACAGTGAGATTGCTAATCAGGATTACTTGATTCAGTCAACACTGATTTCAATAAAAAGACCAAAAATTATCATAAATATAGAGAAAGTGTGGGGCGGCAGTGACAGGTGATTAAAATCTCATTCACTTGGAATCAGCCTGATTCACAGATGCGGGGGAGGCAAGGCCTGATTCTGCTGGGGTGATCATTACCTGGTTTCCTGCATCACTTCTAAGCACACATGCACATGCACACATGCACACATGCGGTCCCAGGAGGTCCACAGACTGAGTCATGGGTTTGTGCCCTCTTGAGCAAAGGCTGGGAGTAAGGCTTCTGGGGCAGAGGCAAGGAGCTGGCCTAGCAATCAGGCAAGCTGGAGGGAGCCAGTTTCCAAGGAGAATGTTCCAGAACACCCACATCAGCAGTGTTCAGACAATCTCAAGGATGAAGCCAGCCTGCACAGCCATGGAGGTGGCACTCAAGACGTGAGTCACTGATTCAAACAAGAAGGAAACGAGATCTTGAAGATCTTAGAAGCCATTGACCTTCAAGTGGGCTTTGAGTTGAGGGGATCCAGCCTTTGCAGGTAGCATCAGGTGAGCCTGAGGTCCACTTGAGCCTTTTCTAAAAGGCTTAACACCGCTCCTCCATCCTCTCATCCTCCCCCACTCCTGGGTTCTGCACTGATGTCAGAACTCAGCCAGAGAGACAGATGGACAAGTGGGCACTCCCATGCCACCTCCAGAGGAGCCCACCTGGCCTCAGCTGGTCGGTCTGGGCATCAGCACTATGAGTGTGCTCTGCCTTTCCCATTCCTGTTCACCACTCTTTCCTACTCAGCTTCCTCTCAAGTGGCCTCATGGTTCCAGGCTCAGTCCATGAGGGACCCAGATCAAGGCTCCTGTGCCTCACAGACTAGGGTCACCTGGTTTAGCAAACATAAGCACAAATGCCCAAATTTAAATGTCTACTAAATTAGAACTATTGTTTGAGGATATGCATGTCTTAACTACTGAATGAAACATACTCATCTTAAAACCTTAGCCACTGCTTAGGTGAAATTTCAAGTTTAACTGAGCATCCTCTATCTTGTCAGGCAACTTTATTCCCAAACATCAAGGTGTGGTATTTTCCACATCCCCAACTTCCTCACTCCCTGTGCCTGAAGACCCCTTCCTCTACTCTTCAGAGGACTTTCCTATGTCAGAAAGGGATGTCACGTTCTCTGGAGCTAGCCAGTGGCTCCGAACAAGTCATCCCCATCTGGATCTTGTTGCCAGTCTATGTAGCTGAGAGGGCTTAGTCTGTCTTCCCTTCTATAGGGGCAGTGTGTTCTGTAAGTCACATCTGTCCCTGTCCATAGCAAGGGCTCTACAAACATCATCAATTCCAGATGAGGCCCTCATAGCACACAGACAGCTCTGAGTGCTCCTTCTGAAAGGGTCTCCCTCAACACCCTTCCTTCAACCTCATCTCTGGGCAATGTAAATGAGTCGCTCTGAGTAATTGTTTGAGTATTAGTTCATTTGCATACTATTAAGTGGCCCACTTAGCGGTGGGGCTGGGAATCTCTAAGTTCACTGTTCACTCCCCCTCATTTCCTTACCCTCCTGTGCTCCCGCCCTCCAGCTGGGAGGAGGGGAACCTGCAGACTGGGAAAGATGAGCAGTCAGGTGACTGAACCTGTTTCCACTTTCAGACCTTAGAGAAGCTACTAGCTTCTCTATGGACAGATACAAGTCACCCTTCAAAGATGTCCAAATTCGTTGTCTGTACAGCACTGTGACTCTGAAGCCGTCTATAACTTTCTAGAATACTCTAGAACACTTGACGAGTCTTCTGGATAGACTGGATCAGCAGGACTTGCTGTATACCTGATGGTGACCTAACAAGATGAAACTAGTGTTTTAGAACGTGTCCCAAGTTCTGCATGGGTGATACTTTATTTTATGATGTTAGCCATAAGCTAACAGCTGTAAACTGTTTGTCCTAAAGCTTTTACCAAGGAACCTCCTTCAAGACACAACAGCTCCTAACAACCATGAGGCCCAGCCCTCCTGAAAACTAACCTCACAACTCCACACCTGAGTAGGCACAGGGCAAGTGGGCAGCAGGTGATGATGCATCTGGGCCATAACCATTCATTAAGAGTCCAGAGGTGCAGACAGTTCAAAGTCACCCTTTATAACCACAGCCCTGAGTGATAGTATACCAGTGCAGGCCAGTCCAGAGGCAAGTCTGACCACTCCACAAGTCCCACAATGTGGTCTGACAGCAGCAGACCTTGAGAGAGCAAAGGCACAGAATGCAAGAGGATGAGGGCGAAGTGGGGTGGCAAGAAGGGCTGCGTGGAAGACAGGACTGAGTGTTCCTCAAACACCAAGGACCTGCCCCACACACATGCCACAATGCCACCATGGGGGAGCTTTTGGGAGTCACCCCCAACCATGCAGCTGGTGCCCATGGCTCACTACACAAAACAGCAGGTGCGGAATTGTGGGAGCCTATGCACAGTAGCAGAATCAACTCCAATTAAGAAAATTATTATATTATGAAATTATATAGGATTCTATTTATGGAATTGTAGAAAGCACTGCAGACTGACATACTCCCTGGCAGTTTTAAAATTCCCTTTCTTCCTCCTGAGGGTCCTAATCTTCTGGAAGCTAGGCCCAGGATGTGCAAGGACTTGCCTAAGGTCTCATGTTCCCCCTTGATAGGGCAGGGACATGACCCGGTAGCACAGCCCACTCCTCTCCTGCCCCCCCCCCGGTGTGGCACCATCCCAAGGGTGCAGAAAGGCCAGGGTCAGTTCTCTTTGGGGTCAACGTTGGTGGCTGAGAGTGCCAAGCATGGCTGGGGCTGCCCAGGTTCCAGAAAGGAATGAGTTCAAGGGGTGAGGCCACCAATAGGAACAGGGCAACCTGTGTAAGGAACCTGCCCCGAGGGTAAAACTGGGCACAGAAAATTCCTAATTTCATGGAAGACTTTATTGTTGGCTTCCTTTGTACCCTAGATTCCATACAACCAACATGCTGTGTTGGAATACAACTCGGTCACGGCCCGCCCTCCAGGGAACCATTATCTACCTGACCAAACTGCCAGGCACCAGTGGGTAAGAGCCACAGATAGTGAGGAAGAGTAGGGGAGTACCTTAGAACTAGAAGAGCCATCTAGAGGACAGCCCACCTTAATCGCATAGCACCGCCTCTCAAGACAGAGCTCTAGAGACAGCAGAGGCTTTGGCCCTGAGAGAACTAGACTCAGGGCTTGTAGGTAGAGAGGCTCCTAGTTTGATCAGAGAGCTCGGTGGCCTGGAGGGTAGTGTCCAGGTCAAGAACATGGGGCTGGGCTTCCAAAGGTCCAGACAGACCTTTCCCTTGGGGACTATGAGAAGGGTCCCCTGAGAAAAGAGAGAACTCAAAGACCTGTGTGGGTGGGGGGAAGTGCCGGTAAGAAAAAACAGCAAATAATTTTGGACACACTTGTCATATTCCATCCCCTGCCAACCCGTGCCTCAACCCCGTGGGCCTTGCCCAGCCCACCACTGAGGCCCTAAGCAAAAGAATAACCACTTCCCTCTGGTGCCCACTCAACATGACACCTCTGGGAGCCCTGGATCACTGCCAGATACAGCAAAGAGCCTCTCCCTCCCTGCCCCCTACACTCACCAGGGGGACAGCCTGTCCTAGACCATCACCCTTGGATCAAAGGAGACTCCTTGGGCAAGCGCAGGGTCTCTCCCCCGACTCAAGCTTCACCTAAATAAGACTGAGCATAGTGACTCCTGAGGAGAGCCCAATACAGGCTGTCCACTCCTGCCTCATCTAACTTTTCACCCCAGTAATGGAGGGAGTGTGAGGAAAGCCCTGGTCTTCCCAGGTGGGAGCATCTTCTCTGAAGGAGATACGTGGGTACCCCCATACCACACACTAGCCAATGTATTTCCAAGTGGCATAAGCTACTTTTGGTATGCTCAGTCATAAGATAGACAAGTGTGCCCACTAATCACACAAACTACAGAGAGCAGAACATTTGGGTAGCTCTCCGAGGGTCCTATTTATGAAGAGTTCCTGGACCACAGTGACTGAAAAAAGCCCTGGTCTCCCACAGGAAACAAAATGAGCCATCCTACAGGAAAATCCAGCAATTGTCCAAAGTTTCAGGAGAAAAGAGGGCAACAGCTCATCACTCTTGGGAGGGCGCAGTGGGTGCAAGCAGGTGGGCTTTGTGATGGCTGCCCAAGGGGAAATCTGCTTCGCTGGAAGGGCTGTGTGTATCCTGGGTGGACAAGGAAGATGTTTCTAGGTGTCTTCATGTAAGAGAACTTGGTGAACAAGGAAGATGTCACTATGGCTGCATGGCTCATAAGATCATGTTGGGGAGCAGAGGAGAGAATGCAGGTAGAGTGCCCATCAGCCATCCTCCTGAATTCATCTGACATCAGGAGAAGAGGACGAGGCATTCGGAGTGTGGATTGGCATCCAATGACTCAGTTATCGTAGCTCTGTCCTGTCCAGAGCCCCTGACCCTCCGGACTATCCCAAACACAGAGGCTTCTTTGAGGCTTCCCTCTTTGTGGGGAACACCAGAGACTGCTCCAAGACAACAAGTAACCCAGAACCTCAAGTTTATTGTGCTTCTGAGAGCTGGCTACAGCAAGGAATAGCACCCACAACCTCAGCTGGTGTGTGGAGGTCTGTCTATTCACACATATGCAGGCAGCTATGCCTGGATAAAAGGGGTTTCCCACAGCCTGGTCCAGCCCACCACTGGGGTCCTTGGAAGGAGAAAAACTTCCCAACAGAAGCAAGAACAGCATCAAAGCTCTGCCCAGGCTTCCAGAGTGAGAACAGCTCTTCTTCCCTCCATCATCCCTGCCTGTCTTCCACTAGTCTCCCTCCTTATGCAATACAACCCTCTGCTGCTTCCCAAGAAACTTTGTTCTCACACAGGTGACACTCTGAAGATAGCATGGTGACTTCATCTATGCATATGCCATTGAACTTCACTGAAAAAATCAAGCCAAGCTCCACATGAAAAGTATTCACTGCTATCTGCCAATTCCTGTGACTGTTTAAAGACCCTCTCATTCTTACTGGGCAGGTTTTGCTTCAGGATCTGTGTTTCCATCGGGTTCTGCTTCCACTTGTTGGTCTAGCCAAACCTGGTGAGTAGACGTTAGAGGAGCTGCACGCGGGAGCCAGCCTGCTCCGTCCATCCCAGCGTTCTCGCTTTCTGCTAAGCCTCTGTGGCGTTGTGATTTTTGCCTCTGGATTTTCCTGTCATGGAGCCTGATCAGACTGAAGCCCTTTCAGCACTTCTCACTGATAAATGGAATCAGCGTTCCCACGAGGACAGAGACCTTAGAGTCGGTGGCAAACTTCTGTCACACAAGCTGAGGCTAGACTACGTCTGAGTGATTTCACAGGCCCAGAAAACAAAACCTTACAGCTGCACTTAGCAGTGTCTCCAAACACAGCATCCTGAAACCTTACGTGGACCCTTGTGGGGACTCTGGACCCCTCAGGCTATGCCCGCTCTATGGGGTAGCACTGCTGACTGCTCTCTCTTACCACCGGGGGACTCTCGGTCTCTTTGCTGAGCTCACAGTTCTGAAGATGCCCTGGCCCAACCATCACAGAGACGTGGTCTCCCAGATATTCACTCACCAGCCTCAAAACCCCTCTTGCATTTCTTGGAGGCCAAGACAAAAGCGGTCACCAGCCTTTACCAAAGGCCAAACTCATAGTCCCCAAGCTATCACACATGCTGGCAAAGAGGGGTGACTGAATGAAGAACTCCAGTGGCCTCGGTTCAATTCCCAAATATACCCATCCCAGCTGAGAGGTCTCAGAAACTCTTCTTAATGTTCCTAAATCCAAGTATTTCACAGTAATTATAGACCCAGCTATGGAGACATCTTATTTTTAAAAGTCCTGTATGGGCCGGGCATGGTGGTACGTGCCTTTAATCCCAGCATTCGGGAGGCAGAGGTAGGAGGACTACCACAAGTTCAAGGCCTCCCTGACACTGCATAGTAAATTCCAGGTCAGCCTGGGCTAGAGTGAGACTCTACCTCAAAAACATCTAAACACCAAAAAGTAAATAAATGAATGAATAAATAAAAAGTCCTGAATGTGCTTAACAACTGTGAGCTGTGGCCATTCTCCGGGGCTGTGAATGTGGATCACAATGGACAGGCACTGCTGGCCTCTCAGACCACACTTCCTCTTGTACCTGCTGGGAATGGGGGGAGGGGAGAATTGCTAGCCAAGGAGGAAAAGCCATAACCCCACCGGAGTCCAGAGTCTGGAAATTCACCCACCCAAGGTCACTTGTCCACCCAAGGCAAGGCCCAGGCCTCGAGAAGCCGTCCACCTGAACTGCCACACCACCGCTGGCTAGACTACGCTGCTCCTCCATGGAGGTGATGCCAGGGAAGCTTGGGGTTCTAGGCACTTGGGCAGACCTGGGCAAGGGACAGGTCTCATGGTGGGGAAAACCCACTTAGAGCTTTTCAGGCCCAGGGGTAAGTGATATAAGGAACTCACCTGCTCCCTAACCCCACCCCCCAGTGCCTTGGAGAAGCATGGTAGCAATGCACAGGGAGCATTTATATGCTAAATTAGAAGAAAAGCACCTGCTTGAACAGCTCATCAGACATGTGTCACCACTAAACTCAGCTCGTGGCAGGCACCGAAGTAAACTATGAGGGGCTTAGCAGGACCTGGCTGTCAGAGATCAGGACTGGGCATGTGGCTGCCCAGGGCCCTTTCTCGTAAGCACAAGGATGGCACTCACTTCAGCCCTGCCTGGGGCCACAGAAGGGGTTATGGGCACAGTGCCCTGAGGAGGTAGCTTACCACAGGCCCAGCACCTACTTCTAGAAAATGCAATATCCTGGGCTGGAGAGATGGCTTAGCAGTTAAATGCTTGCTTGTAAAGCCTAAGGACCCCGTTTGAGGCTCAATTCTCCAGTGCTCACGTAAGCCAGATGCACAAGATAGCACATGCATCTGGAATTCGTTTGTAGTGGCTGGAGGCCCTGGTATGCCCATTTTCTCTCCCTCCCTCCCTCCCTCCCTCCCTGTCTGTCTCTCTGTCTCTCTCTCTCTCTCTCTTTCTCTCTCCCTTCTTTCTCTGTCACTCTCAAATAAATAAATAAAAATAAACAAAAAAATTTAAGTTAGAAAAAGAAAATGCACTATTGAGGATAAGGTTAGTGGAGTACTGTGTGAGTGGCGGGAAGAGGACCCTGGCCACAGCTCTGGGTCCTGAGCTGGAAAGGACTTCAGAGAATGGGTCAAGGAACAACCTTCAGACGGTCAGTGGTAACTGCCGTGAGAGCAAGGGGAGGGGAGCAGGAAAAGAGGCGAGAAGGAGAGCAAGGTTCCCACAGAAGGCCCAGAGACCAGAGGGAGGTGAAGATGGGACCCTTTCAAGTATAGACGGAGGGGGAGCGTAACAGGCCCAAGCTGCACTTCAGGAAAGACCCATGCATGGGTACTCATATGGCAACATTACTAATGGTTGGCACCCTGGGGCCGGGGCTCTGCAGAAGCCATGACGCCCCTGAGCTGAGAGGAAGCCCCTCACCACCCATCATAGGGCAGGGTGCAGGTTGGAACCCTGCCAGAGCCTCCAAACAGACAGTGAGAACAGGATGAACTTGCCAGACGGGCCTGAAAGTGACTCAAGGAGGAACAAGACTAAGGGCCAAGCTTGGGACACAGTGGCTCAAGCCCCAGTGGCCCTGCAGCTAGGACGGAAGGGCCTTGTGGAGCCTGACCCCTCACCCACCCCACCCCTGCCCAGTCTGGGGCAGAAGCCAAGCCATGCCTCATGGTCTTTGATGCTTCAACCATCACAACCTGTTTTCCTTTATTTTTATAATATTTAATTTTATTTTATTTGAGAGCAAAAGAAGCAGATAGAGAGGGAATGGGAGTACCAAGGCCTCTAGCCCTACAAACGAACTCCAGACGCATGAACTACCTTGCACATCTGGCTTACGTGGGTCCTGGGTAATGGCACCTGGGTCCTTGGACATCACAAGCAAGCACCTTAACCACTAAGCCATCTCTCCAGCCCTTCCTTTCTATTTTTACTGTAAGTATTAAAGATAAACTCACATTTGAATATGATAGTTAGAACACTCCCCATAGGGCAGCGCTGTGTAGGTGGTTCAAGAGTCTAGAAGCTCTGCGGGTCTTCTTCAAGGATAGTCATGGAAGACACACTGGCAAAAACACACCCTTCCAAATCACACAGACAGATACTGCCTACTGATGCCTACCAGTGCTGCAAAAATGGCTCTCCATACAAACAGGCTGAAAACACCGGCAAGCCATAGCTAACGGGGGGGGGGGGGGCCCTTCCCAGAGTGCCAGTGCTATTCACCTGACTGAGCATTCCAAACTTCAGGGTTGGCCACAGATACCCAGGGGTCAGTCAGAACCCACTCACCAAGGATGACCCATCCACGCCATAACTCTGCTGCCGAAGGCATGTGGATGAGGCCCAGCTATTCTAGATAATACACTTGTGAATCATTGGGGAGGTCTTAATTTCTAAACAGAATTGAAGGTATGCTACAAACAGGAGTCACAAATGATTTTATGAGAATAGCTCCTCTTCCTGAACCAGCCACACCAGGAGGTGGGAAGACATGTCCCAAGCAACAAACAGCACAAGTGTAAGCAAGCTGGGGAGTCCCATGCCTTGGTCTTCCTGCCTCCTGATCATGTGCCCACACAAATACAGGGGACCTTGGAGTGGGGTGCATCCTGATTTAAGGTATTTATTATGTATTGCTTCCTAAGGGGTGTTTTCTTCTACATTAGAAGAAAGACTACAGAAAAAACAACAACAACAGATTTCAGCACTCTACTGTGCACTGCTTTGCTGGCAAGACGGGAAGTGACTAGGTCATTCCATGGGCTGCTCAGAAAGGCAGCCGCTCCTTCCTCACAAACCGGGCGGTCACAATGCCCGAGGCAGCCCTTCATCACAGCCAAGGCCAACCCAGCCTTCCCAGTTGGAGGGGATTCCAGCGGCTCTCCACAGACAAATAAACAGCAAATACTTACAGGGGACAGCCTTGTAGAACTGATTCCTTAATCAACAGTTAAAGAAGCAAATTGGATTTGCCCTATCACAAAAAAGAAATTAATTCCAGATTGCCCTTATTGTCTTATGCACAAGAAGGTTGTCTTATAAGCTTGACTGGGTAATTTCATTTTAAAAGTATCTCTAAAATTTGACATCCCCTGAGATTTGTGGTTTTCTCCATCATTATATAACTGTAAACTTCTGGATGTTAGAGATTGGATAATTTCTTTCAGCTGGACCTAGCCTCCAGCACACTGGGATGCTAGGGATGAGTGCTAGCGGGTTGCTAGGGGTTACCAGGCAGACTTGGGAACAGGACTGATTCCCAGAAAACACATCAAAAGTTTCAGGGTGCAAGATTTGTCTTATTTATCCCCCACTGTATGCTTTTACAACCTCTGCTATCAATTAGAATTGCCAGAGAGTCCTTTTACAGGCAGTCTCCCTCAGCTACCTGAAGCAAAACAGGAAGAAAGGCACAGTGCAAGGCCACTCATTGGGTTTGCTTCTGCTGCCTACTTTGGCCAGACTGAGGCCTTTAGAACCGTATGTTCCCGAGAAGCCAGCCTTCGGACACAGGACAGTGTGTCAGCCTAGCCGCTTAGCCTGGGCCAAAACCATAAAACGCTCCGTAAAGCCAGCCGCACCCGAGGCTCTGCATGTGTCTCCAAGGGTGAAATATCTCTCTGGACTTTCCCGCCTGGTGGGTGATTTCTGAGTTGATTAACATTTCATCCCTAGTGTTCTGTTATTATAGCCTTTATGTTTTAATCCATTTTTTACACCGTGGGAAAAGAAAAATACCACTATTCTAGTAATCAAGTTATTCCTGTAAAATCCCTAAATAAAATGAGAATTTTATTAAAGATATTTATCTTATACAACAAGAATAAAATCAATGTGTAGTGCCGGTCCAGCATCCAGCTACAATAACATTAAAATATATTGTTTACTTGCGGGTGGGGCTGTTTCTCTTTTCAGATGGGGCGACAGGGGGACGGCACCGTGTCCTCCTTTCCTAACACTGGCTCAGCGGCTGGACATGAGGAGAGAATTTTTATTGTTAATCAATGCCAATCAATTCCAAGCCTTGATGTTAAATAGGGATCAATACCGCTGGGCTGCAGATGAGATCTGATTTCAATTGGTGAGCAGGCCTACAGAAGTTTTTAATCATAAGGTAAATCAAGACTGGAACATAAGTCAGATGAATTAATATTGGCGGTGGAGGACCTCTCTTGCCACTGATCCAGCACAAGGAAATTTCTGTCATATTTCATTATCACTCTTAGGGCAAAGCTGGAGGCTGCATTTGGGGAGCATTTTCTTCGTGGAGGCTGGAGCGCCCCTCACACAGCGCGGTGAATCCTGGCTGCTACTGCAGCCAGCTGGTCCACCGAGTATAGTTATACGTAGGCCCCATGAATCTCATTTTATGCGATTAAGATCCATAAAAATTCAATAGCTTTTCTTCTGCAATTCACATTTTACCTGGTGAAATATCATAAGAATTTCATTATCTTTGCAGCTGTTGCCTAGGATCAAGCAAAGGTTATTATCCTCTTCGAAAACACTATAGAATATGTACGAAAATGTCAGGAGAACTGGGCATTTAGAGCTTGATTTTTTAAAAGAAAAACACTGTCTGAAGTTTAGAATAAACTGCACTTGACATTTATGTACCATGATGCATTTCTTGGTAAACTGATTTTGCAAGGAAATTCTTTGAATTTGACTCTGTGACCAGATTGTAAAAGGAAAAGGAAAGATGGGAGGGGAGAGCTGGCAAGGAGAGAAGAGGAAGAGGCCAGAAAGGAGAGAAAGAGGTGAGGGAGAGATGAGGCAGCAATCAGAGATGCAGGCTCTCTGCCCCACATCCGTTTGTACAGGACGGCCTAGCCTCTCCGATACCCATCCCTGGTAAGATAGCTCCAAGAATTTTAAGCGACGGCGATGGTGTAGTCCCAGGGACCACTCAGGCCCACTGAAAGCATCTGAAGAATGGCCAGTGGGGAGGTGATTGATCAGGAAGCCCTGTAAATCATGTGGCCTCCATACAGTCCTCCGGCCTTGCTGCTGGGGTTCCATCTATGATGATAAATTAGCATTAGATGGGACCTAATGAGTTTACTAAACATTTGGGATTTGTGCTAATAAACTGGCTGGCTGTGAGCTAGCAGAGGGGACGAGCAATCCCGCCGCTCTCTTATCTCTGTAACATGACAGTTGAACCACGCTTCCAATCTGCGATCAATTCATCATTCTACACCATTGTACATTCGTCACAAAAAGATAATTACTGCTTCCCTGGATCAGAACACTCATATTTCCTTGGAATTGCAGGTCCTGATAGCAGGCCCTGTCACCGCTGCCTTGAGCCCTACGTACAGCTCTATTTATGATCATTATTTTCGCCTAAACAAGCCTTTTTCCTCAACTTGATAATGAAACCTGCTATGATGAGAAGGGAACAGTTAAGACATTGTTTCCTCTGTGGAGTGCTTTTACGTTTAGTGGAGGCCGCTAACAAATATTTTATTCAGGGCATTAGTAAAAGTTTCCACTCGTTAGAACATATCGCTACCATTTCCTTCAAAAAAAAAAAAAAAAAATCCTGTTCCCAGATCTGATTTGTTAAAAACAGGGAATGAGAGTAAAGCCAGCCACGTCACAGGGAATAAATCAAAACGTGATTAAAAAAGACCGTAGCCGGTTTAAAATCGCATGCCTCTGCCTTCCCTGTTTCTCCTCCTGGGTTCTCCCTCCTCGCCTTACAGGGCCCGGCCCTGTGACTGGTCACCTCTGTGTGACCCCCGCACACGCAATAAATTACCATAACACACAACTCTGAAACAATGTAAATTAGTTACTGCTCATAGCCTAATAAATGGGAACAAATGTGTTTGGGGCTGGAAAGGGGTCTGGATGCACTAATTGCTGGGGATAATTATCCCAGGGTCTTAGGAAACATGGGCAGTGGCCACTAGTCATGACAAATACCCCCATCCCAACACACACGCTTCCAGCCATGGGTTTTACAAGCACCACATATACACGTATATGTTGTATGTGTGCTGTATATAATACACACATACCCTGCTTTGTTTTTGTGCTTACAAAACTGGCTTTATTCACATGCACATATGAAAGAAGTATTTTTAAATAAGACATGCATGTGTCATTATAGTCTGAACCAAGGCAAGTGTGTTTTCATTTAAAAGCTGTTCTCTAAAGAGTGTGGCTGGTAAGCCAAGTTCCTGGAGGGGCAAGACAAGCCTCCAAGGATGAGAGCCCTGGTGGCCAGCTAGTGGGGAGAGAATCTGTGCTTAGATGCAGGATGGACAAGAGCTGAATCTCTCTGAGCTTCACAAAGGCCGAGCTCTGTACGGGACCCTGGCGGTACAGTCCCTGCATAACTCACTATTTGTTCAAAGTAATGATCTTGGGAAAAGGGCCGTTATATGTAGAGCCCACCTGTCACACTTAATAAATGGCAGCCCATGTCCACTCCCCTGAAACGCTCTCCCAGGTCCTGCTCTCTCCCTAGGGGCTCCCTGGCCTGGGGACCCATGGCAGTCCATGTCGGGGTAACTGATGGCTGCTGCCCAGTGGCTGGCTCAGGCCTGTGACCTCACATGGTGGAGACACACCGTTCATCCAATCCAATCCTCCACTTGTTTCCTAACCCAATCTTCTGGGTGTCAGAGGACTTCTCACTTCATTGAGAATGTGGAAGGGACCAGGAGCTGCCTCTAGCCACACGGACAATAACCAAGCATTAAGAAGGGAGGCCCCTGGGCCACCCCATCCCAGCACACTGGTCTGATTTACCAACCTTTGCTAATGTGAAACAAATGCTGTGGGTGTGAATTCATACCTAACCGTAAAAACCCCTGCATTACTCTGTCTCGTATTAAATACCACATATAACTCTCAGCGGGTTTATGTCCTGTTTTACCACCAGCAATGGCTAAAGCTGGCCTAACATTGTGTTTGGCAATTAGGGAAATTTGTAGTTTAATTTATTAAACCAAAAAAGCCAACAACTACACTGAATGCTGAATCCATCCCAGTTTTATGCCATGGGGCAATATAGTTGCTTTCCCAATAATTTAATCATTCTCCCTTTATGGTCTATCTGGTTTAAATACTCCAAAACAGTATTATTTAGGAAATTAAACCCCTAATAAGTGAAATTAAGCTGTACCACCTAAATAAATTCATGGCATAAAGTTAAAACACTTCCGCTCGTTTTTGTAAAGGAGTTAACAACTACAGGGAGAGAGGTGGGACATGCCAGCTCCCAAAAGTCATGGGAACACACCAGGCAACACCCACACCTGACATTCCCTGCGTACGTGCACAAAGACCACAAAAATCAAGTTAAGACAAAGGGAGAATATTGCCCAGAAACCTTAATTTAAAAAAAAATAGTATTTATCAATGAGCTTTGAAAGTACAAACACATGGGGGCCTGACGGCTCACCTCAGTGAGGAAGCCCATCCAGAGCCTGGACCCTGTGGACCCTGACTGCAACATTCTGGAAGGACGGGGCTCCAGAGATAATAGATGGGCGACTGCCAAAAGTCTGGGAGGTGGGAGAGCTGCAGAGTGGAGGCCTGGGGGTGCTGGGGGTATGGGTGCACCGTTCTGCAAGATGCGTGATTAGGGATACATGTCATCCAATACTTGTCACATCCCACAAGGTGTACCCCCACCAGAGTGAGCCCTCATGTAATATATGTGTTTTCCCTAAGAGACATGTTCACACTGGGGGCTCTGGGGTAGGGAAGGCAAGAGGATACGGGGAGCCTGTACTTTCGCTCACTTTTCTGTCAACCTGAAAGTGTCTTGGGAATTGTCTGTGGACGGTTTTAAGAACATGTCACCAAAACCCCTTCCAGTCTCCACCGCAGGCACAGGGAGGCAACGCGGAGTGAGTGTCGGGTTGTGTCTGGTGCCACGCCGTGTCCCTACCTGGCAGTCACTTCTTCCCGCACCTATCTGCGTCTCCCACTCTTTCCTCCTGGCTATCAGATGGCATTGTCCAGAGCTGGACACAGAGTTCTGGACAGTGACAACTTGGAAGGGAGAACACCTGCCTCACCTGTCAGAACAGCACTAAGGTTCCTGTCTGCTAGACTCTGGCACTCAAGTCATGGAAAATGTGGCAGATGCTCAGGAAGAAATCCACCTTCAAACCAGCTCAAAAACCACCACCCCTGACCCCAGAACCAGATTATTTAGAACAAAAGAGGTACCTTCTTCATTAGGCTATAATGACCTTGTTCCACATGGCAGAATTTGGGAACACAGTCTCTTTCTATGTAAGTTCTATTTCCTGTGAAGAGTGAAGGTGACCTGTTGGCCTATGCCACCTGTACTACTGAGAAAGGACAAGATCGACCTGTGCCCACAATCAAATCCCAAGCTTACGCCGCACTTCTCATGCTCAGATGGCCCTCCCAGGCGTGAACACCAGACCCGCCTTTCTTCGAATCTGTAACTTGCAAACGGGCCATCTCTGTGCAACTTTGAACTTCAATGAAAATCTCTAGAAACAGTGGCATTGTGCCTTTAATGGAATCCTGTATTCACAGGGCACACCTCCAAGGTCAAGGTCATTCTTCCCCGTTTATAAATTCGCCATGGCAAGGACAAAGGTCGTGAAGGCCTTGAACACTGCCAAGGTGTTCTTTGGCGGTACTGCTCTCACATGCACTGTGCCCCCAGTGCTCTCTGCTAAGAGACAGGGCTGGACTTCCAGCAGGGAGGCGGGAGCAGGCCGTGGCTGGGGCTGCCTGTCAGGGCCACGGAGGCCTCCTCCCAGATGTGCAGCAGCTCCTGGGTCTTCCAGCAGAGACACACTGGAGCCGGCTTCTTCCGCTAGGGGGGCCTGGTCTAGGCATCCTGCAACACCACCGCCCGAGCCCCTTCCTTTCCGCACATGGTAAACTCATTTCCTAGTGAATTCCCAGGAAGGCTCAGAGTGGCCCTGCTGCTTTCGGAGGGTGCACACCATCCACAGGGTGCAGGCCCCAGCATGGCTTTTGAAAATTTCCTAGCTGAGCAACTTCCTATGAAGGAATTACAGACAGTTTTTCATGTTTTGTTTTTTAAAGGGCAGGAGAAACGTATGGTTCAAAAGTCTCTAAAATTAGTTTCCCCCTGCCCCAACACACAGTGCTCTCCATCTAATTGTCGGCAAATTTACAATGTCTATGAGCTTTGACAGATATAACTGACCATTTTCTGAATAAAGCATTCTGGAAAGTGTTCTTGAGCTTCTGTGATGTAATGAACGCTAGTTACCCCAAAGCCTAAGAAGCTTATAAAATACAAGAAAACCTTTAACCCATAAAATTCCTCCACTTACCTTGCTAAATGATAGCCATATTTTTATTTTAAAGCATTAATAATACCAGCATAATGTCTCATTATATAGAGTTTTAACCACAAACATTTTTGGGAGATTTGCTACTAAGATAAACAAACAAGAGGGGCATGTGTTCTGGTGAGTGGACGGGTGAATGGTTTTCATTTTCTCAGAGTGCAAGCTGCAGAAGCTTTGCCAAGAACAGGTTAAGCTCCTCAAGTTCTCACTTCCTGTGCCCCTACTTGTCAATCACTTCCTGTCTGCCACGACAATTTCCATCATTAGAGCTTGGAATTTTTATCTCCTCCACCATGCCTCCCGTTGCCACTGTGAGTTTGAATTCTGATAAATTATTCACCATCTTTGAAAAGTAACTGAAAATTACAGCATCAACGTGAGCCACCTCTATCTAGCAGAGATCGCCCTCCTCCTCGTGGAGTGGGTCCTGCACGCCTCCTTAAGGCCAGGTTCGCCAGCGTTCTCCGCCATCACGGAAAGGCCTCTGGCCAGCCCCAATTATCTCCTGGTGCACAGAGTACAATTATTTGCTTCCTGTAAGCATGCGTAACAGAACTCCCAGTTTGGACAGCTTTCCATAAGGTAATCCAATTCATCCATGCCATCCTAACACGATTACAGGCACTGGCTGTATCTTTGCTCTTCACCTGATAAGGCTGCCGGGGAGGCGCAGGATGGTCTGCGTCAACACGCCTTCTGGAGGATAGCTTCTGACAGCCCTGCTTCCAGCCCCTCCCTCCCTGCACTCTCAGATGCAGCCAGCTGCCTGCTGCTGCTGCCCAGTGCAGGCTTCACTGCAGAGCCTCAGCCCCTGCAGGAGCCGAGAGCCTGGGCTGGTGAGGAGTGTTGCGGAAATCGTTGTAGGCATGTGGCTGACTTTCAAACCCGGCTCTCCACTGACCCGGCCTGGCCACGCAGGCTTTCCCCAGCCAGGCGGCCATAAATCTCCACAGGCCTCCTCGACCCAGAGATACAAGCCCTGGGCCTGGTGGTGGCCCTGGCATCCTGCTTGTGGCACACGGCTGCAGTGGATGGCACCCGTGATGCCCACGAATCTCAGGGTGACAGACTCAGGCGTAACACACAAAGTGGGCACTGTTCCTGGAGCCTCCTTTTTTACATGAAAGCCTGTCATTGTGACTCAATAAAGCTGCTCTTCCTCTTCTGTTTATTTTCAGAAGTTTATGAAAAAAAAATGTTAAAGGATGAATGAATGTGGTGAACTTTTTGCCTCTCTCCACTGCCATGCAGGGAATAAAACAGCCATTCACACCTGAGCCTGGCAGAGCCAAATGGGGCTCATGCCAGCCAGAATCAGATTCTTTGTAGCCACATCCATTCATCCAAAGTGCGCTTTAACATTGCCAAATTTCTCGCCAATATTTTCCCTGTTCTGAAGTCCCCGTGTATGAAAACAGACCCAGAACCAAAATGCATCTCAGCTGACAGCCAAGGCCAAGAGAAGGACTCAGGGTCTTGAGGCCGATTTGATGATAATTATATTCCCATCTTAAGAAAACAGAGAAGGAAATATTAGCAGCAAACTATGCTGTTTTTACTGCATTATGCATATGAAATGACAAGTCGTCATTTAAGAAGTTAATAAACAGTCTCCATCTTGCAGGTTATCCAAATGCTACTGAATGGAAAACCCTGGATCCCTAAATGATGTGTAATTAAAATTATTTTTAAAATCCTCCTTGACAGGCCGAGGCTTAGCCAAAATGTAAATGACATTAAAGAAGACAATGAATTTAATTTTATTTAATGTCCCTTTTTGCAGATCCTCATTTACATAGCATTTTTAACAAAAGCGTTGACCTTATAAACGCTGGCATTTGTACAGCTTCGCGGAGTTGGATTTAATCACACTCGTGCAAAGCCATGAGGGAGGAAGCTCCAAGTTCTCTGCTTGGAGATGGAGTACGAATAAAAACATCGCGCCTGGTCAAATGTTTATCCTCCCTGCTTCTGAAAACAACCTGACAAGAAGATGTAAGGGGCTGGGGAATAAGCCGGTACTGTTGGTAAGGCTCGGTAATAATCATACATAATCGTTTGGAAATATAGCTAATAAAAAATATAATGAGTGTTCAGCAAAGTCGGCATTAGGCCCAAATTACATGATATTAATACTTGAACAGGTGCAGAAAGGCGCTTTAAATGAGGTAAATGAATAAAATGTCCCAGAGCACAACTGTGTGTTCTGACAAAAAGTCAATCCCATGAATAATTCAACAAGCAGGACTGCCAGCAAAGGTCGGCTCTCTTTGACCTTTGTGACAGGAAGTGAAAGGAAACACTGTTGACTAAAAAAAAGAGAGAGAGAGAGAAAGAGAAGGAGGAAAGAGCGAAAAAGAAAATCTCCAATAGGTCTTGGGCTACTGTTCTGCAGTCACTTTAAGGTATAAACTTAAAACGCACACATGAATCAAAGCAAGGGTTTAGAGGGCTGGGGCGGCGCAGAGCTAAGGCACTGGCACTTGGGCCTCTTAACTACAGACAATGTGAAATCACAGACAATGAGAGGTTAAGCAAATAATGTTTTTCTACAACCCAACGTCAATTATGTATAAAAATCTGAGGTCAGCTGAAAAGTATTTTCAGAGCCCACAGGGCTGAAATTCTGTAACAGCTGTTAAATACAACAAAACTTCGCACCCTCCCCCCCAAAAAAAAGAAAAAGTACAGCTATTCCAAACTCTGTATGAAAGAAAATGGGATAAACAGATGTCTGGCTTCCAGACAGGAAAGTAGGACAGACTTGGAATGATAAGTCTCCCCAACTCTATAGACTAATGCCAGATTTATTGGGGAGGGGGCACTGCCTGCTACAGAGATGCCAACAAGCAGGACGCCAGAGACGGTGCCATCTGGAACCACCCCGCAGAGCCTGCTCGTGCACTGCACGCAGCCGACTGTGCACAGCCAGCCCATGTGTACAGCAGCCACATCACCCTGCTCCTGGGCCCTCTGGTCAGCCTGTCCAGGCTGCAACAGTTGGACACTACCCTTCAGCCTCCCAGGGTGCAGTGAGGAAGGAGAGAGCAAGGAGGATGTGTCTCCGTGGGCACCTCCAGACCCGGGTGGCACGGGCAAGTGACGCGAGCCCAAGTGTGGTTTTGGTTCAGCAGCTACGCCGACATCCTGTAATCATTTGCAGCCCTTGGAATGCACGGGTGAAACAGGAGAGATTTATCTGCTCATAGTTGGGATATGTGGACAATGGGTGTCCCTAATGAAGACCATCTGCTTTTGTGTTTTCCCAGAAAACATTATTCCATGAGGAAAATGATACTCCCATCCTTCTCAGCAGTACAATAAAAATTCATGCATGTACATGTGAAGCTGTGTGTATCTGCACACACACACGTGCATGCGTGGGCTGCCTCTGACGGTGCATGGCCATGCATGGGGCAGGTGGGGGGTCTTCCTTGCATCTGGCTCTCTGCAGGTCAATTCCGTTCACCCGCTTGCCTCTGTGTCACCTCCTTACAGACCCCACCTTGCCTTCACAGTGTTATGCCTCTTTATGCAGCAAGTTACTATACTATTTTAAATATACTACAGGATAATTATAACTGAGGAGCTATAATAAAAAACTATTTCTCTGGCAATATTTTATGAGGAAGAAAACAATTCACAAAAAGGAGACCTTCACAATAAAGGGAAAATGTCTGGACAGGAAACCATCTTCACTGTGGCCCCCAACCCTTCTACTCTGAAGTGTCCTCTATGCCACTCGTAAGTACCTAATGCTTCTGAAAGATAACTAAGCTAAACTGTGTAATTAATTGATTTAAGGCATCAGGGCCTATAGAATGTGATTACCCTGCCAGAGCAGGGACCTCACTCCTCTGCTCTCATAACACAGAAAAGCAGTCTTCATGTGGGGAAGACTCGGTGTGGGCTGGAACAAATGTGGGCCCATTGATCTCAATTCAGGTTGGAATTATTGGTTTATGTCCTCGGGACAAATATGCCTTATCTGGTCAGAACCTGCTAAATGTATCCAAAGGCCACAAGAAGCCAACGAAGCACACTGAATATAATCCTTTTTTAAGCCAACTAACCAAGTGACGACAGGGCTTGTGGGGACCTGCAAACTGACTCACCAAGCTGATGGGACATTTTATTCTTCAATCCTCAAGAGGAGACTCAGGTTAGAAACTCAACAGAAGCAACTAATTTCCAGAGGCAGCACACACCCCGCAGAAACGGTTATCATTATGAAATTGAGACGCATCTCATTGCAAAAGGCCATATCACTCCAAAGACCATAGGTGCTCTTCTCTCTGCTTAACCCAGCTTGAGATGGCCAACACTAAATTCCGGTTTCTCTCCTTAAACTGGAGATGACAGTGCTGGTGCCGTGAGTATCTCACTAGGACTTAGAACAAGCAACAAAATGCTGATAGGGTTTTTGTTATTAAAAGTGACAGCTCTCTTAAGAATGTGAAAAGCATGCACTATATTTATCATTACATAAAACTATCCTTATCTTAAAATCCCTAGCATGGAAAGTGATTAAAATTACTATGAAATTGTCATATCTTTGAATTTAGGAGCAGAGCAGATTTTTCATCAATAATTAAGACCTCCAAAGCATTTATGCCAAGAGTAAATGGTGCTTCAATCCTCCTCATTCAAATAAGCATGGTAAACCCATTAACCAAATGTTTTTTTTATTTTTTTCCACCTCTCATGCCACTAGAATATCAAATGATTGCACACCTCTCTAAAGTTATAGAAGTATGAGACATCTTACCATATATTTTAATTAAACAAATAGAAGACAGCATTCTCTCTGGCAAGAATTAATGCATAAATTTTGTCTGTCTGAAGAAGGTACTACAAACTGAGTCTTGAATGTTGTTCAGGATCAATAGTCAATAAACACTGGAACACTGTGCAAACCCAAAGTGATTCTGAAGGGGAAACAGTGGCCGGCCGACACTCAAGTTGAACCAGCATGCCCACTTCATTTTCGTGGCCTGCTAAAAACTTCATGATCTGAAAACAAACCACCTTTTAAAATCTCCAAAACCCCTCAGAAGGGGAAGTACTTGCACTGTCTTGCATAAGGAGCTGGCATGGGCTGCCCTTTCAAGTGCCTTATACTCAGACAAGGTTCTAGTAGCAGCTTACACACGCTTAGCCATCCAAAAATTAAAATGAGTTCAGCCACAAGACAACAAGCCAAGGCTGTATGACTGCCATCGCCACACCACCAAAGGAGTATCATTATATTGATCTTTGCAGCTCAAGTTCCACAAAGTGTTGAACTTGTTCTCAATCGCCTGAGTGACGGCCACAACTGGTCAGCCCTATTTGATTACTAATAAGAGAGCTGTCCCTTCTGTCAGATACCGAACATTCTCCACTAAGCAAACAGCTATTCCAGCTAACTAAACATTAGCAATGCTCTCAACCAATGCCACCGAGTTCTTTAGGCTTAACTCATGGAGTTTTCCGGGTTTAAGTTTTCAGACCCTGGACAGCAAAGTCATGATCAAAAGATAACTCTGAAATGAAAGCTGCCGAGACTGAACCCCTCTTCAAAACAGTCTAACCCTCTGCCTCACAAGACTGGCGTCATATGTACACAGCTAACATTTATTCGATTTGGGGACCAATTTCAAAATGTGCAGTCAATCACAGGCTGGGCCCTTGGCTGTTCCCATTGTTGGGAAGAAAGACCTCCTCTCCACAGAATAGTCTGGGTGAGTGTCGGAGGACAAGGTGGTGGTGTCTGTGTCATTTCCACTAAAGCCATGCCAAATGCACATTAGCACTATTAGGACTAATGATTGGTATCGTGAAAGGATGCCATGTTTGCCCAAGGAACGTGATCGATAGCAAGACGAGGAGGAGCAGAAGTAAAGAATGCATATAGCTCATCTAGTTATGGAAATTCATGTTGGAAAATGTAACCAGCATGTGTAATTAGTTTCAATTATAACAACTTTGGTTTGTTAGTTACATATTTGCTACTTGACATAAAACGACAGCCACAATTGGAAAAAAATTAGGAGACATTTTGCAACTAATTGAGAGCAGATTAAATTCATTCTACCACAGGGTGACAATTACAAGAGCAACCCCACCCCAGTCTCAACTCCAACTACCATCCAAGATAAAAATAAGGCAAAAATGAAAGACTTGTTAACAAATTAGCAGAAAGCATTTTATGACATATCTCTGGGTTTAAAGCCAGAGACTCTCTAGGCATAAAGTGCTCCTCACAGTGAGAGCAGTGGCAGATGAAACTGCTTCCCTTGACAACTCGCGAGCAATTACTGAATCCCCACAGAGCGAGCCACCAGGTTTCCAAGTCAACCCACCTGTGCGTGATAACGCACGCGGACAACAAATGGTGCCATGCACAAGATGAGCCCAACACCAGCCTCAGAAATACGGAGCAACTGGAAACCAAGCCGGGCAGGGAGGTCTGCTTGGGGCTGCGGTTTTGTTTTGAAAAATAAAGAAGTCATCCTTACCTGTCAATGATTACAGGGTCTGAGGGCGTTTCGTTTCTATTGCCACAACTTTTCTTGTCACAGCACCGGCTGTGGAGTAATTGTAAACATGGTTTTAATATGCATCTCATCCTTTTGTGTCCAACTTGCAATTTCTTTTTTTCTGAGTCTGACAATGAAGCGGCAGGACCCAAACAAGCAGTTTTCCTGCAGAGGCAACTTGACAGATTTCAACCTACTGAGTTCACATGCTCTTTGCTAAACTTAGGCTGTAACTTTATGCTGGAAGGAGCAAAAGCAAGCATAGCTGTGAGAACCAGAGCTCCTACACAAGTTGCAATGGTAAAATATGGAAGACATGTTGTTGGTGTTTGTCTTTGCAATGAACTGAGAAGAAGGAAAGGCGGGAGGCTGGGGAATAACTTCTCACAACCTCAGCTTTTGTTTACCTCTAATTGTCAAGCTGTTATTTCTGGAAAAGATGCAAGATGCCACCTCCAACCAATATTTCTTTGGGGGCATTTATTAATTATCACCACAAAGGCACATATCAACCTACCACAAACTTCTATTGTTCCTTCTTTAAGCCTACCTTAACTCTGTTATTGAAACTTTAATTAAAGCAGAAATGAAACAAAAATGTTATGCTTCTTGCATTTTAAAAAAGCATACTTGTATAATGGTTACATGTCTAAATTAGCTAAATTAACACCATATGGTAGGCAAAGTATATAAAACCTTTTAAAGCTGACAGCTAAAGTGATTAAAGAAAGTCTACAGTCTTCCACTCAGAGCTTAAATCACAGCTGTGTGCTTTCTGTGTTAATTGCGGTACATGCAGAAGTGGATAATAAAGAAATTCCACTTTATTGGTTGTAATTTATATTTATTACCTGATATGAGGAAAAGTCAGCTTTTGTGTATTAGTGCTGTAACAATATGTCTGCTCAGAAGTGGCGTTCAGGCAACAGGCATGATAGCCAAGCTGAGTATGCCCCTCAGAGTATGGGGCCTGCTACTGTAGGCTGGAAGTCTCTGCAAAGCATTCCTTATTATTCCTTGCAACTATATTTCACATGCCACACATACGAAGTCAATGATGCATTTTTATTTGCCATGTAGGGGTGAAACTCTTGTGGTAGTTAGAAAAAAACAGGTGGGAAATTGCTCTTCTGACAGAGATCTCAAGTAACGGCACGCTATCTAACAACGATATGAAGGATGCATCGCCGCTCTAGGGAAGAGGTTAACTGACAGAATCACAATCCAATTCTCACATACATGAGCCCTATAATAAGTACAAAAGAGTTTCCTTTTTATCAATAACAGACAATTGTACGTCTCAGGATGCGAGCAGCGGAGAAGGAAGTAGTCAAATGATTCCCAGTGATCTCTGACTCCTCCAGCACGAGGACAGATGCATCCTCTGGACCTGTTTTCATTTTTGACTACACTGCAGAGACACGGCCAACATATTAATCCACTCTGCCGAGCAGCCGGTTGCTTTGACCGTCATCAGTGGGGGGAAAATGAGGCCGGGCTCCTGGCTCGCCGGGCTGTGGCCTTGGGCCGATTACATTTCAAATCGATGCCCTTCCCGAAGTTGGGCGGGGTGGCGGCGCCTGCACAGGCGTCCTGGTGCACTCGACTGGCGCCGGGGTCTCCCTCCACCCGCCGCCCAGGGCTCACCTGCACATGATTTCGTGGGTCAGCAGCACGCGACACATCTCGGGGTTCTTGTCCTGGCCCTCATAAACGATGGCCTGCGAGGGGGGAGGGACATGCAGAGGCCGTCGTTACCAGGCGCCCGAAGCTTTGGCGCCAAGTGGCCCGGGGCGCTGCAGGCCTCTCGGGCGGCAGGTGCACGACCCACCAGGCCACCCTCCCGTCCCACCACTCCAGGCGCCGCAGCGGCCTCGCTCGGCGCGCCGGCGGACCTCCCAAGCGTGCCCGCTGAGCCTGGGCCGGGCCTGAGCCCCGGAGAGCCGCGGGAGGACCGGACCCGGCAGGCCAAGGCCAAGGCGCAAGGACTGCGACCCGGCACCCAGACCTCGGGGCCGCCGCCAGCAGGCTGTGCCCGCGGCCGCCGTCACCACGTTCCGGCCGGCCCGTCCGAGAAGCCGAGGGGAGCGCGCGGGGACGGAGGAAGCCGGGAAGTCGGCGGGGCGCCGCCGAGAGCCCGGCCGGGGCTGGCAGCCGCAGCGAAGGCGCCGGGTCCCGCGGCCCCTGCGCGCGCCGCCCGCCGCCCGGCACCGCGGCCGGGGCCGGGGCCGGGGCCGGGGCCGGGCGCAGCCGCTGCACGTGGTCGCGCCGCGCCCGGCGGAGCCGGCGCCCCGCAGGAGCGTCCAGGCCCCGAGGCGCCCCTGCCCGCGCGGCCACGTGCTCCGCGCCGGATGATATTTGGAAAGAAAGTGCTAATGACCAATCTGGTGTTTATTTTGAAACTGCTAACAATGATTTTTCTCGGGTAAAAAGGCAATGTCTGCGCGCACGCTCGGCTGGGTTTTGAGCAGAGGCTCCGCCAGATGGTGCGAGGCCCTAGGTGCGCTCGCGGCGGCGCCCGGCCCGGCCCGGCCCGGCCCGGCCCGGCTCCACCGCCCCGGCCGCCCGCCGGCCCGCCGGCCTCCCACCGCCCGCCTTGCCCGGGGAAGAGCCGAAAAGGCCGCTGGGGGAGGGGCAGGAGGCGGGGGCCCGGAGCTGCAAGTTCCCGGCAGAAAATTCCACCAAGGGGGAGGGTTGCCCCCTCTTCAGTTCCCGCCCCCCCACCCTGGAAATTACTTCCAACCTCCTCAGCACGTGAGACACTTTCCTCTACTTCCAAGTGGACAAAGCCCCTCTGCAGAGCGCTCGGACCGCCCTTCAGGGAAGAGAGAAGAGTCCCCGAGAGCCCGGGTCCCTCGCCTTCACCTGGCCCGCTCGGAACCACAGAAGTGATGGGTGTCACAGCAGGCCAATGAGCCGCCTGGGGCTGCGGGATGCTCTGCCTCGGCGACGCGGGCACTTCCAAAAAAAAATGGCTCTCCTGCAGTGGATCTCCGTATTTATATTTGATTTATTTTTTATTTTGTAGCACAAACAGAAATCCATAAACTGTCGGTTCAGCGCCATTGACTCTTTGATCAGTTACTGGGCTATTTCTTTCCTTTTTTTCTCCCCTATCCCGTCAACTGAGATTAAATGCCTTTATTTTCTGCACTGTTTATACTGCAAAGGTTCTAGGCTAAATGAACAATAAAAGGGTACTTTAAACGAAGCCTACTGCTCCTCCTGCACAAGCCTCCTAATTAGAGGACAGAGATTTCCGAAAACACTCAGGCCGACATACAAAGGAAATAAATGCAGACTGACAAACAGCAGCAGAGTTCCTGGGCGTCTGTGAATCCGATGAAATAATCACAGAAGGGCACACCGCAGTCTTTGTCAGAAAGACGGGTTTACCTGTCACATCTGCTTTACTCCCAGAGAAAACCATTGCTCTGTCTCAGCAGACATTAAAATCTAACACTCTGGCTGCCTGGGTAAGGGCAAACTTTTTCAAGGGGAAATAAAACGTGCAAACTGCTTGCACTCAGAGGAGGAGGCATGTGTGCCGGGCTGCAGGAAGCAGAGGAGCTCTTTTCCACTAGGCACAATTCTAAAAGTTAGCATCCAAAAGTAAGAGGCACAGTACTTTTATTTCTAAGCTTAAGGTCCCTGTCTTGAAATTTTATTCTCAAGTAATCCATGCAGGGTGGATTTAATTTGGAAATTGGACAACCCTGGCCCCAGAATGCTATTTTAAGAAAGTAGAAACAATGTCCTTAAACCAAAACAATAACCACCCACCACAAAACCTGCAGGCACACTGAACAATGTCAAGAGGCACTGAAGTGCTTTTCTGCAGTTAATCACATTACTGATGGGCAATAGTTATCATCCAAAAAGTTGACCAAGACAGGTTAAATAATTTAATAAGGAACTGCTGGTAATTATGTTATTTACAAGGTATGACAGAGGGTGGGAGAGAGAGCAGAGCCATGGATGGATTTGAGTGACCCCTGGAGCTCAGAGTTTGAATTATGGAGATGGGGGGCTGAGAGGTGAAGATGGACTAGAGGAGAACAAGGTGACTTTTCACCCCAGCACATTTAACTTTTAAATCCGAGTACAAGTCTCCAGTTACTAGACCATCCTGCTAGCAAGGAGTCGAGGCGTGAGCTCCTGCAGCCCAACTCCCTGGGCTTCGAGAAGGAGTTAGTTGCCTTTGTTAGATTAGAGGGGACAAAAAAAAAAAAAAAATCAATGAAACGATTCCTAGCAGAGAGAGAAACGTTTAAAAACAAACAAGACTATCTTGAAATTTTTCTGTCAAATATTAATTACCATAATTAATTAAGACAGAATTTGATTCCAATCACAAGACATTTAATAAAGCATATATGTCCTGTTCTAATGACAGCATAAACTATTGTACCAATCGCTCCATTTATCCCAATAAATATGGAATTCTCATTAGCATGTCAAGGAAGCTAAATGGAAAACAAATACCAGAGACCCATTTGTCAGTCTCCTCTCCCAACCCCAGCTCAGCAGCAGGGGGGGGGGGATGAAAACAGTACAGAGGCGTAAACTTTCTCACCTGTTTTGTCATTGAATCTATGAGGCGGACATACAGATCTTGCTCTGTTCTGACTCCTGAAAAAGAAAAAATAACAGGGACAAATTCTCAACAGGATTTTAACACTGCTCCTCAGGAAGGACACCCCAGCCTCCCCTGGAAGTCAGAGCCTGAGGCCGCTGTCTTTGGCATGTAGCAAAACTTCAGGCTATCCCTGCAAAAGGAAGAATGAGAGCCCCAATACTTTCTCACTTCATTATTTTTTCTTTCCTCAATTAATAGCCTTGGGACTCTTAATGTTTCATTTGAAGGTGTAAGGAATTTGCCTAGCCGAGAGCAGCCCTGCGTGCAGCTCTGGGCCCATGTGGTCATTTATTTTTTGACAAGAGAAAGCACCTAGTGGCAACTGAGTAAGAGTTCCAACTCTCTCAAACACCTCCGGAGGATTTAAAAAAGAAAAAGAACTAAGTTATGCTCCGTTTATGGAGCTACCCCCAGTCCAATAATTAACATTAATTTGTAAAATTGAAAAAAGTCATTTAAAAGTGAGGTTCTGTATGAGCCCATATCGATCTCCTTTTTACTCTCCACTTCAAGCCCCACCGGTTAATCATGTGAAGTGCCATCGACTTATCGATCGTTTGTGTTTTGTTTTCCTTCTATGCCATGAGAAGATTTCGTGTTTACATCCATGTCATTTTAATCTCAAAATCTTTATGTCCTGGAGCCGTGGCGGGAAGGGCAGGGAGCCGGCGGCGGTACTCACCGTTGCTGTACAGTAGCTGCAGCTTATAGTGGATGCCGTTGTTGGTTTTCTCGTTGTTTGGCTCCTGAAAGCAACGATAAATAATGGCATTTAGTGCGGCGGTGTCGGGCGCGGACAACGACACCGCGTCCGGTGCCCCTGCACCACCGAGGCCCCGGGGCCTCACACACACATGGCCGGCGGGCGTCGTCACTGGCAGCGGCGCGGTGATGTCACTTCGCTGCGGGAAGGCCAGCGTTCGTGGCCCGGGCCCTCGGCGGGCTCCGGGCCCACCGCACGTGGCGGCGGGGTGCCCCGGGCAGGGAGCGGCACCGCGGCCGGCGAGGGGGCACCGACCCCGCGCCCGCCTCCCACTCGGGCGAGCGCAGCGCGGGCGTGCCGGCTGCGAGCACTTACTTTCTCTTTCTCCACAAAGTCCACAAAAGCGGTCCTCTCGATCTCCACCGGCTGCCCCTGCCTGTCGTAGAGCGCCAGCACGAAGTGGAAGAAATTGGATTTCCGGAGGTTGGAAGGCGGCTGCTTCTCGAAGTGCGCCCGCGCCAGCCCCACGCCGCTGCGGGAGGAAAGGGACAGCGGCCCGGTGAGCGGGCAGCCGAGGGGGGCCGGGCCGGGGCGCGCGGGGGGCGGCCGGTACGTACCTCTGCGCGGCGGTGTTGGCGTCCACCACGCCCGCCGTGTGCATCCACGAGCGCACCGGGTTCATGCCGCTGCCCAGCGGCTCCTCCTTCATGGTCGTCCCCCCGCGCGGAATATTCTCCTGAATCCCAAACATGAACACTGCTGGCGGCGGCGGCGGCCGCGGATGCCCGGCCGAAAGCGCTTCCGCGGTGGGTCGGCGGCGCTCGGCGGCTGCCCTGGCCGCCCTCGCCCTGCTCGGCGGCGCCCGCGGTCCGGCCCGCCGCCGGCTTCAGCCCGTCCCGGGCAGGCGCGACATACACCGGCGGCCGGGCGCTCCGGAGGCGGCTTCCCGGGCGGCGGCGGCGGTGGTGCTGGCGCTGCGCGGAGGCGGCAGCGGCGGAGGAGGAGGAGCGGGGCGCGCGGCCGCGGCGGCGGCTGTTGTTGTTGTTGTTTGCCGGCTCAACGTGGTGTCATCGTAGCCGGGCGGCGTCCGCGGCTGCAGGACACTGCGGGATCGCCCGCTTCTGGCGCGGCCCGCCTGCTCCAAAGACAAATAAACGGGGCAAGTGAGTGCCGCGGCGCAGTCCCGGGCGCAGGCGGGGCGCGGCGGGGCCTGGAGCGGCGCGCGCAGCGGACGGAGGCGCACAAAACTCAGCCCTCTCTCCCCGAGGAATGGACCCTTTCCCGGGAGCCAAAACTCGAAGCCCCCGGGAGCGGCGCTGTCAGAGGGTGACGTCGGGGGGCGGCGCCTGCGCCTTATATGGGAGCGGCCGCCCCTCGCCGCGCCCCTCGCCGCCGCCGCCGCCGCCTAGCTCGCAGACTGACTGCCTGGCGGCGCCGCGAGCCGGCCCGAGCCCCGCGAGCCCCGCCGAGCGCCGCCGCCGCCCCCGGCCACGCGCCACGGCTCCACGGGCCCGGCTGCAGCCCAGGAAGTTGCTCCTCGCCCATATAAACCTGGAGAAGACGCGAACGCAGCCTGGGCGCACTCACCGCCTGGCCACATCCTCCCTCCCTCCCTCCCACAAAACCTGCCGCACAGTCCAAACACCACGGGCCGGAGGAGGGGCGCCCCAAGTTGTCCCGCGGCACGCGATGAATGCCGGGGCTGCACGCGTCTTGGGGTATCCCAAAAGGAACCGCAGGACGAGGCTGGTAGAGGGCGGGGGAAATGGTCCGCAGACGGAGGGGAGAGGGTGCCCGGCCATCCCACCACAAGCGCACACACACAGCACGCACACACACGCCTCCACAAGGACGTGCACTGCTCAGCCTGATTTCTAAGCAGACCTCAGGCTGCTGCACGGGTGGGCGGTCCTGGCCTGAGCCCGGCGGGCACCCCATACTTGCCACCCCGGCGGAGGCCCTTTCCTGCGGGGCCGGGGATCCACGTCTGAGACAGGCTGACCTGATACCCCCTTTCCCCTGGTGGACCAGGGAGTCCCAGGTCCCCATCCTGTCCTTGGGCGCGATGTGTCACAAAGAAGGCTCCGGTCCCGAAGGACAGAGCTCGGCCTCTCAAGCCACCCGGAGCTGGTGCGGTTGTCTACCCCGCTCTGCGCCCAGCCCAGCGCGGTGGCCAGGTCTCCCCAGCGCCAACCGTTTTAAAAGCAGAGCGGGCGCCGCGGGCGCCAAGGCCGGCCCTCTGAGCCGCCAGGCCCGAGTGAGCGCGCGCCGGGTGACTTCTCGACCTGGTTTCGAGGAACCGAGCGGACTGCCTGGCGCTGGCAGCGCGTGGGCCCGCAGGCCCAGCTTCTGCTGCGGCTGGAATCTGGTGCCCAGGCGCGCGCGGTCCGCCCAAAGGACGTCTACGCTAAGCGGAACAGAGACCCCAGGGACTAACAGGAGATATCCCAGACACTTTCCTGCCAAAAGAAATCAGGCCCTTCTGTTAAAAAAAAAAAAAGGTTTCAGGGCGCAAGTGTCATAGGGCAGCCTCTTCCCACTGGGCCTGGGGTACCACTTCCTTCTTTGTGAATTGGTAGCGTGTGTACGTTAATATTTTAATTAATCGGGAAAATCGAAGTCCGATTTACGTTATCTGGGGACCCCCACAAGCCTCTTGGAAGGGGTGAGAGGAAAGATGACTGAAAAGCAATCTATTTTGCTGGTGTTGGGGGTTAATGACTATTGCCAAAGATAAGTGAATTACCAAAGCTGTAGCGCCAGTCCCATCTCAAAATCCATTACGGGGCCGGCCGTCTAATTAAATACGTAAGTATAATAAAATCATATTTTATGACTATTTGAGGGTAATGAGATTAGTCTTTAGAAGCGATCGCCACATATTAAAGACGCCACTGTCTATAGAATGTTAATAACCTTAAATCAAAGTGTATGGAAACTATTCACGATAAATTAAAAGAAAATTTCTGTATTCCTAATAAGCCCAGCGCTTTCCACTTGACAGCAGCCCCGTGTGCAGGAGGGAGCATTTTCTTCGTGGAGAGACAACACAGAATAAACTTGGCCGCGGGTGGAGGGTGGGGCTGGGAAATGCTTTGTCTTTTCGTGTTCAGATGCTTCGAGGCTCACGCAGGGCGAGTGACAGGGCCAGCATCATTGTCAGAAAATGCAAAGTGCCTTTTGGGGGAAAGATGAAATTGGAAATAGGAAACAATGCTTTCTTTGTAACACACTTCCTAAAATGTCCAGCCTGGGCTGGAGGTGCCCCTTTCTTGCGCTCAGGAAGGTATCATGCTTAAAGTCATTTACAGTGTCTTTAATTCAGATTACACGCGCCAAGGCGATTTAAATCTGATTACCAAATTAGAAGGTTTAAAAACAAATCCTTCTAAATCTGATACTGTTGACTAAAGAGGGGGAAAAAAAAGTTCTATAAGCCCATCACATAAGGTAACGATCCTGCCCCAGAAAGAAAGGGGGTTTTAAACCTTTTTGACAACAAATGCAGCTGCCCCACTATTTTGGACGATATTAAGCGAAAATGAATGCAAATCTTCGCTCAGCAGCCATCTGGCCCGAAATGGGGGAATCAGCTGCTCTCACCACAGGCTTGGAGGCTGAATCCATTTCAGCTCATTTTCTCGATCATCTGGTCCCGCACCCAAAGCGTGGAAAATACGGTCTTTATCATTCACCAACTTTATCTTTTTTGTCACTCTATTGCTGGCTCTGAGCTGTGGGCACAAGGACTCGCCATCAGGGCAAGGTCTCCACCTCAGCCTGCTGCAGAGGACCTTGGGAGAGCAGCCGCCTACCCCCCCCCCACACACACACACCTCATACCAGCCCCAGATTTCCGATTTGATGAGTAGGGACACCGCACCCAGGCTGGACATGGGGTGGGGGGCATGAGGCTGCCAGCTAATTCCATAGTGTCCTCGGAGATGCTAGGACCGCGTCCCCGCGCCCACCGCCTCCCCGGAGGTCCCTGCCCCGCCCAGGTTGTTTCAGCAGTGAGCCGGGCTGCAGGCATCCGGAAGGGGCAGTGCTGTGGAACTGGCTGGTACTCTGGAAGTTGTGCTGGCCGGCTCGGACCTGCGATCTAACCTATACGCCCAGACCGCTCCCAAGAGCCCGACACAAGTCCAGGGACCGGGCCTGGAGGAGCCTGACCTTTGCCGGGACCCTGCAGGCCGCGAAGGCGGCCGCGACCGCTCCGGGCCCCGCGCCCAACGCGATTTGCACGGGTGGCCCTCGCGCTGCCGCCGCCGCCTCCTTGGAGGGTGGGAAGTATTCCTTTTGTGCGGATTTACGGGGCGAGGCTTCAATGAGCCCCCTCGCATTTGCATTTAAATAGCGGCATCAAGCGCTTCGCGTGCCACACACCAGTGGGCTCCCAGATGTCAAGCCGGAGTCAGTCAGATGGCCAGTGCCCAGCTGTCCTCCCTATGTCGTGCCGGAGCAGGCAGTGACCTTAAAGAGACAGCGCTCGCCGCCCCTGGAGCGGTGCCCTGGTGCGGAATGAGAGGCACAGGGCTTTAAGGCCGTAGAAGCGTCTGGGCCGTTGAGCCAGGGAATTACCTAAAGGCTGGAAGAGCGGTCCAACCTCCCAGAGCCCGCACCCACACCCAACTGCCCAGCCAGCCCGTGCCGGGTGTCCTGGGCGTTGCGCTAGCCAGGTTCTCTGCCCATGCCCAACCGCGGAGGGAAAGCTGTTTGCTGAGCGCGGTGAGGCTCCTACCCCCACACCTCGCAGACCTGAACAGAGGGAGCTGGGTTGGTTCTGGCCTCTGAGCCACCACCTGCAAACTTCCACCAACTTGGGGTCACGGGACGCGAAGCCCGCTGTGGAACTTATGCCAACCCAGCATCCAAGGCACCATGTGAATTCCCTTCCTTACTCTTCACTAGAGAGGGCTCCTGCCAACCTCCCTACCATCCTTCCAAAAAAAGTAATAAACTTCATTTCCGACGTTGAGAAACCCTAGCCAGAAATTACTGGAAGCAGAGCCCCCTGGAGTATGAGAGGGTGCACAGGCTCCACCAGTCAGGGTACCCTTAGGGGGCCCACGGCCACAGACCAGGACAGCCTGCTCACATCACACAGAGCCTTACTTCCCGAAAGGGTGAGAAGCACTATGCCAGAGGCCCCTCCGCCTCTGAGAGCGCAGGCGTGGCCCGCCCCTACTTCTTATGCTAGTGGGTCACACTCTGGCGGTGACAGCCGGTGGGCCCCAACATGGGCAAGGGCTTGGAATGAAAACGAGTGCTGAACTGTCCTGGAGTAGGAGGCCTGGAGAGCTAGTAAGGAAGGCAGCACCAAAAAAAAAACACACACCCTACAGTGCAGAATAGGGTGGAACCGCCACTCCTGCAAATCTGTGATTCGGATAGGTGACTCGGACCCTGTGCGCGCCCCAGGGTCAAGGTCACCAGTGGCCTGGAGGGGAAGATAAGGGAGCCTTAAGTGGGCAACTGCAACCTGTTAAATGAGGCGACAAAGAGTGCTGGCCCAGGTTCGCCCCCTGCCCCCCAGCCATAGAACATGTTTTTGCGCTCTCCTCGAAGAAACCCAAAGCGGTGGGCCCTCGGGAGGCGTCTGCTGACAGAGCCCAAGCCAGGCCGCATGCCATGGCCTGCCCTTGAAGGCAAATAACTGCGCACCTGTCCCCTGGCACATGGAGTGCACCAACCCGCTCCTCTCCCTACTCTATAAGGCTGAAAGCACGGCGAGGTTCTTGGGTAAAAAGCGAAGGGTTGTAAGGTCCTGTTTTTTGTACCGGCCGTTCCCCCGATATTTATTCTGCACAGCTAAGGTTCCTGAAGTCCCTCCCCGTGCAGAAAGAAGCTCACTTCTCCCAGAGAGCCAATGCAGGCGTCTTCTGCCTAGGCGGCCAAGTTTGACAAACAGCGCCTCCTGGGGTGGGGAGAGAGGAGTGCGGCACAGCAGAGAGCCCAGCTCCAGCGCCCACGCGCCCTGGGGGCTGGCGGCCCCTTCTCCTGCTGCTGGACTCCCGAACCCGGGTCCCTCTCTTGGGCGTCCAGTGCACCTAGGCCGCGCTGAACTCATAACCCCCGGGCGTGTAGAAACCGCCACGCGCCAGCTAGTCCTAATTGCCGCCCACGTGCGCCTCCAAGAGCCAGGGGGAGCCGGGCACCAGGCACTAGGCACCAGGCCCGCGCCGTGAGCGCCGCGCGCGCCCTGGCTGAAAAGAGACGTGCGCTCCAAGGGGCCCGCGGGGGCCTACGGACACGACCGTCAACTCGCTCAACCATCTCCCTGGAAAACCCAGGACTCTTCTAATGGGGCCGAAAACCGCCTGCACACTGCCCGGCTCCAGCAGCGTGCGAAATTAGAAGGGAAACAGTTAATTACTGTCTCCTCATCCTTACTTTTTCTATGGCTCCTCCGGTCACTTTGGCTGACCCCACTGTTCTGAGTCAGCCCTGGGGGCTCTTCAGCCAGAGTGAGAATCCCAGCTCAAACAAGCGCGAGCTTGGGCTTCTCCCAATGCACCTTGTAACCTTAAAGGTCGCCTTGGCAAAAATGCTCTGAAGGGGCAACCAGGCTTTGAAAGACAGCTGGTGCGTGGCGGGTCCCTCAGAATCCAAAAGGCGCAGCGCTTTAGCGATGAGCTGGGATTTCGCGAGCCGCATTCAACGGCGCCCTGAAGGCGCTCGGGCAGGAAGCTCCAGAGCCCGCGCCTAGGACATGGATTCCAAGCTGCCCGCCCCCACCCGTTTACAAAGCAAACTTTCCCCAGAGAAGTTTCTGGATCGAACAGCGCGCAAAGTGCGCCAATCAACACTTAAACAGACCCAAACTGTACAAACACGGATCGATCAGATAATTTCAAATATTATAATTGGCTTTAATTAAACACACTGCGTTCTAATTAACTCTGAAATTTTAGCATGCTTTGGGACACTGGTGTCTGGTTTGATATTGTCAGTCCAGATGTCCTAATAAAATTCAATCCTCCACTCAAGACTTCAATATTCACTAAGAACAAAATGCAAATTAAATGTAAAACGTAAAGTATCGCCAAAGGTATAATCAAGAAAGGTGTCTCAAAACTTCTCACTTTTTATTACGCAGCAGTTTAAAAATGCAGATTACATCCTAACAAGACCTCTCCAGCATGCCATAAATCTTAACTCTTTCCTGGACCGAGATGGCGTGCCATGCCATTGGCTTGAAGGGATTAGAAAAGGGACACCAAGCACTCAGAGTATATACCCTCACTTGCAAGCCAAGGACCCGCAAAAGTTTGCCAATAAAAATCCAGTGGGAGACACAGTATGAGAACATGGGTAAAAGAGCTGAGGTGGTCAGTATGAGGTAGAGAAGGAGTTGTCCTGCCCCCGCCCCCGCCGTGCCAGTCATGATCTCCTTCTCCCACTCCTTCCTGAACGCACCTTAACCGAGCCCTAAAACCACCATTCCTACAGCGGAAGTGGTGCAGCTGGCCAGAGCATCCTCCAAGTGACCTACTCAGATTCGGGGACTTTGGCACTGAGGATGGGAGATGGAAAACCCAATGCCCCTGGACAGATGTAGTCAAACCGCCCCCCCTTCCTTCCCGGCTGCACAAACCCTTTGGCACACAGTCCCGGAGCTCCTAAGGGATTGGAACACGCAGACTGGAAGGGTCCGGAGGTGGGCATCGGCAGGAGGTCCTCTTCCCAGGAAGCTGACAGCAGGCCCCCACGACAGGGTACACCTTTGACAACACATTTGGCTCAGACTCCTTTACAAACTCGACATGTGTGCTAAATTTTAGAGACCAGTTTGAGTCCCCGTCAAAAGGAAGGTATTCCCACTTTAAACATGTGTATGTTCTCCATACTAATAGAGTCACTTAAGGCTGTTGCTAATTTAACTTGGTAAAAAGGCCACACTGTGGAAATTTGCATTTTCTTTAGGATATTGAAATGAAGAGAAAACTGCTGGGCGGCGAGGCTGCCCAGGGCATAGCTAGGGGCCATGCAGAAATAAAAACAGATAAAGAAAAGAAGAAAGAAAGAAACCGGCTTCTCTTCTAGACTATTAATAAGCAATTTGTCCCGCTGAAATTTACATTGCAAAGCGAAGCGCGCGGGCAGCCTATGCTCCGGGGCTTCTGCGGGCCGGAGCGGGGCACCCTGGGCGCGGGCCCAGCGGCCTCAGGCGATCTGGACAGCCCTTTGGGGCGATCGGGCCCACGGCTTTAAACTTGGAGTCTTTGCCGCCAATCCGCCGACCGTCGCCCAACACCAACGTCTCCCAGGGGCTGCGCGCCCCAGAAAGGAAACCCGGGCTTCACCAGCAACCCCACCCCCACCCCCATCCCCGCCGGGGCCGCAGCGGGTGATTGTGGCGAGGTGTGTGGGGCGGCGGGGATTCCTGGGCACCCAGTGACCCCTGGATGCGCAGAACCTCTTTCAGCACAACCACTGTCCAGGCTTTAAACTAGAACGACAATAAGCGTCTTTCTTTACCCCCCTCCCCCGCCTAGCCCTGCCGCCCTGGGTCGAGTGACCCGCGAGTGTGGAGCTCGAGGCCCGCGCCCCGCCGCCGCCCCGCCCGGCAGAGCCGCGGCTCGGAGCCTAGCGTGGGGCCAGGGCGCCACCTACGGGCGCCGCGCAGACCGCCGCCGCCGCCGCTCGGCCGCTCCGCCTCCCCGCGCCGCGCCGCGCTCGCGGCCAGGCCGGCCACTTGCCACGGCTCCCCGACGCGCCCGGGCCTTCGCTCACCCAACACTGAGCGCTGCGAACTTTTAGCGTCGCATTAAAACTTTGCCGAGGAAGCTCTCCTGGCCGAGGTTTTCGGGCGCAGGGTTTTAGGAGACACGAAACACAAAGATAATACGATTTGATTTGTTAGTCTAACTGCAATTTGAGACTTGACGTCCCCAAAGACCAGGCGAGCTCCCCCCCTTTATTTATTTTTATTAAAACATCAATCTACACTGGAGCTGGGTGAACTCGGTTTCACCTGGAGAACATAAAATTCTCCATACCAGAGAAATAAGCACGTTTCATAAATCAGCGGTATTCCTGACACATCGATCAATTTTTGGTAGTTAATCCGAAAGGAGGAGTTTTAATTGCTTCCTGCGTTCTCGTCCAGGCACCTCCGCGCTTCGACCTTTCCCTCCCTCCCTTCCTCCCTCCCAGGGTCTCACGTTTGTATGGGGGGAGGGATTGGGGATCGAAAATTCCCGATGCTTCGGCTAAGCCCGCATCTCTGCCCAACCGGAACCCACCTCCAGGATCCTCCCACGCCTGTCCGCAGCCCCGCTCCGAGGACCGACCACGCGAGCCCTCCAGGCTGCCCGGCAGTCGTCGCCGGTCGCCACGAAGCTGCTCGGCGGCGCGACAGACGTTCACGGGGAGGCCAGGCCCGGGGAGCGCCCCGGAGAGACCCCCGCGAGCCAGCGCCCCGCGCCCCACTGCCGCCGGCCCCGCGACGCGCCAAGTTCAACTTCGCGTCCGCGGCGGCGGCGGCGGCCGGGTGGGCGGGCCGGGCCGGGCAGCCCCCGACGGGATCGCGGGCCTGGGCGCTTACCTGCGCGGCTCACTCGACGGGAGCCCTGGGCTTCCTGGCCCGCTACGAGCTGTCCGCGGCGCCGGCGGAGGCGGGCCGGGAGGTGCGCGGCCCGGAGCCTTCCCACGTTCCCACCGCCCGCCCTCCCGGGACAGCCCACGGGCCGGGCCGCGAGCGAGCCAGTGCGCACGCGCCGCGCTGCCTTCCACCGCGGCGGGCGGGCGGCGGCGCGGCGGGCGGGGACGGAGCGGGGCGCGAGGAGGTGCCCGGGGCGACCCCAAGGCCCGCCTGCCCGGTGCCCTGGGGCGGCAGCTGCGCCCAGCGCTAGCGGCCTGCAGCTTAGAGGAGGGCAGGAGGACCCGGTGCCAGGGTGGGAGCCGGCTGGCTCCTTCCTCCTGGGCCCGAGGCTGCTCCTAACGCATCCCCTCCCAGAAAGGGTGGCAGGTCCCGGGGGGCCGGGCACCTAGCTCTTCTGGAAGTGGACCTCGGGCTCCTAATGGCTCAAAACTGTACGGGTGAAGGCCTGTGCTCGCTCCCAAGGGCAGGAGATGCTCTGGTCCTTCCAACCCTCTTAGGAAGTGAGGATGAAGACAGGTCCCTCCACACCACCTACTGAATGAGTGGCGCTCTGCTGGGCCCTGCGGAGGTCAGAACGAAAGGGAAAGTTGAGATGTTGCCCACAAAGACATCCTGATCCTCCACAGAGGCACTACGCAGGAAAACACCTGGCAAGCTACAAGGTAGCTGTGCTTGTAGAAGGGTTCTGCTGGCAGCACGGGCGTCTGCGTCCCTCCGGGGAACAGGCCGGCCTGACCATTCCTCCCCCCTCCCCACCTCTGGTGTCACCCTGCAAGTGACAGGTGAATTTGTCCTCTTAAACGAGGTCCTGTAGGGTGTGTCCAGCAGCAGCTCGGACCTGTGGGCCTGCCCTGGGATGGGAAGAAATTGACTGTGGGGCATTCCGCCTCAGGCCCTGGGCCCCTCTGCCCCTGCGGCTGTGTCCTTTTTCTCTCTCGTCCTGCGGTCTCCTAAATCTTACCAATCTGAGCCTCCCAAACCCAAGTGCCAGCTGGACCTCTGAACAGACACTTTGCAGCTGCTCAGGCTGGTCTCGGAAAGCAAACCCGGTTTCCAGTCTGGATGGGGGCTCACATGGTCCCGATCCACCCATGCTCTCACGCACCAGGCTGGGCTTGTTGTCTAGTCTTATTTCATCCTTTTATAGTGAAACTTGAATGTGCTGAATCATGAAATCTTACTGGAAGAGGAAAGTTATTTTGGGCCATTTATTTAGTAAAAAGCACTCTAGAGAATGCAAGCCAGAAATGTACTTTATTATCATAGCTTAATGTAAGAAGAGAGCTAAATAACGAATATTTCCCTTTTGTCATCTTCACTTGGGAATCATTTTTAATGTGAGCCAGCATGAAACCGTTTAAGCAATATACAATATTTTAAGACATAAAATTACCCATGTTTTTAATAGCATCTAATATGCATTGTGCCAGGCACCTAAGACAGACACAAGCTGGGAAAAGTTAAAGGACATGGCCAGCTCACCACTCCCAGGAATCTGGGGCTCCAAGGCCATTGTGAAGATGTTATTGTGTGGCTGACACGTGACATGTGACTGGCATGTAGTTTGAGAAGTCATGAGGAGGAGTGTGGTCTCACTGTCTCTAAATCTCTGCTCAGTGCATTTGGTGACTTGGTATAGTAGGACAGGTAACACTTAGTCCCCTTCATGACGACTTGGGGACACTTTTGTCCCCCAGCTCTCCTCCTGCTTCTCCATACCAGGCCCCAGGCTAACCTCTGTTCAGTCATCCCACTCTCCTTCCTCTGGGGATGCCAGTGCCTGGGCCCTTTTATCCTATGTGGGTCCCAGAAAACTGTTCTGTCCCATCTTTTCCTGGACAACTTCCGAAGGAGGGAACCACTGCTTACTTGTGGCTGGTACTCTTGGAATATCTTTTGCAGGAATGAGGGATGGTTAAAGAACCACCAGCTCGGTATATAGGGACTTCTAAAAGCAAGGGCCTGGAGAAAAAAAAAAAAAATCCGGTTGATCACACATTTGCTAGGAGACCACAGACGGACCTGTGCCATTTATTTTCTTGTCACTGGGATACAGTACCCAAGCAGAAAGAGCTTAGGGAAGGAAAGGTTGGCTTACACTTTCAAGAAGTGTCTGCAGGAGCAGAAGCTGACTGTGATGATCTCACTTCAGCATGAAGTAGAGCGAGCAAGCTCTCCGTGAAGGTGGGTGGCACTGAGCAGTGTGAGGCCTAACCCAGACACTTACCTCCTCTAGCTCCCAAAGGCTCCACTAGCAATCACAAACACATGAGTCTATGGGAAACATACATCCAAACCACCATATTACATACAAGTGACAGCACCTAGGGGTCAGGTAATATAGGTAGGATTAGTCACTCACTGTAAAATCAAGATATAGTAATTGCTGCTCTTCCTTCTCCATGAATACTAAATTAGGCCCTTAGGCCTATGAGTTACAGCAGACATGAGGAGATTCTGCCCTCTTAGACTTACAGTTTACAGGAATCTTCACTCCCAAATATATGGAGAGAGAAATGTCGGCACTGGTGCATGGAAAAGTCAGTTGTGATGCACTGGGAAGGACTTGAGAGCTCACAGGTTAAGCCTAATCCTCTCAAGCATGTGAGAACCAATGTGCCTTTCATCTGTCCACCCAGTCTGCTTTGTCAGTAGCCACCGTACCTAGAAGCATACAATCTCAAACACCAATATTCAACACGTTTTAATATTTTGTTGATCTCTTTATCTACAAGGAACTGAATGTCTTGTGGCCACACCCTAAGCAGTATAAGGAGGGACCGTGGTTTCACATCCAGTAACAGCGCATTGGAGACCAAAAGCTTACCTAGTTCAAAAGGAAGAACTTCGTCCTGGGAACTTCTGGGGGACAAGCACTTTCAGGAATGACTTGGGCTAATCTGCAGGCTGAAGGCTGTGGTATGAACAGCTTGACTTAGACGTTCCTCAGAAGCTTGACTCGGGAAGTCTGGCCCACATGTTCCCTTTGTCTAGCTCCTTCAGGTCACAACACAGAGTCATACACAATGCAGGTCTCAGTAAATAACTTGTTCAATTACCATATCGAATTCAATTTTAAAGTTATATAATGAAAAATTTCACACATATGTAAAAGTTCATAGAGGGCTGGAGACATGGCTCAGCAGTTAAAGATGCTTGGTTGGAAAGCCTTATGACCTAGGTTCAGTTCTCCTATACCAACATAAAGTCAGATGCATAAAGTGACTTATGTTCTAGAATTCCTTTGCAGTGTCAAGGGACCCTTGGGTGTCCATACTCTCTCTCTCTCTCCCTTCCTCCCTTCCTCCTTTCCACCCTTTCCATCTCAAATAAATTATATATATATATTTTCAAGGTAGGGTTTCACTCTAGTCCAGGCTGACCTGAAATTCACTATGTAATCTTAGGGTGGCCTTGAACTCATGGGGATTCTCCTACCTCTGCCTCCCAAGTGTTGGGATTAAAGACATGTGCCACCACACCTGGCTTAATAAAAATACTTTTTCTCTTTAAAAAAAAAAAAACTTTTGTTGACAATGTCCATAATGTAAACAATATCCTGTGATAATTCCCTCCCTCCCCTCACTTTCCCCTTTGAAACTCCACTCTCCATCATACCCCTTTCCCTCTCAATAAGTCTCTCTTTTTTTTATATATCATGATCTTTTCTTCCTATTATGATGGTCTTGTGTAGGTAATGTCAGTCACTGCGAGGTCATGGATATCCAGGCCATTTTGTCCTTGGAGGAGCACGTTGTAGGAGTCCTAACCTTCCTTTGCCTCTTACAATTTTTCCACCACCTCTTTTGCAATGCACCCTGAGCCTTTGAAAGTGTGATAGAGATGTTTCAGTGCTGAGCACTCCTATGTCACTTCTCAGGACCATGGTGCCTTCTCAGTCATCCCAAGGTCACTACCATCTGAAAAGAAAAGGTTCTTTAAGTAAAAGTGAGAGTAGCATTAATATGTGGGTATGAACATTAAGAGAAGTGCTTACTGGGCAGTTTGGTGAGCATAGTATATACATTTAGCCAGACAAGAACAGACATTACACCCCTAGGGCTCATGACTACCCCTATTGTACATTTTATGTATCAGGAATGTGTTCACTCCCATGGAGTGGGCCTCCAGTCCAATTACAGAGTGGTTGGTTTCCCCCATAACAGACATGCCAATTGCATGCCCACTATTGCATCCATTGGTTCATTTGGCCTGGCTGGCAAATAAGGCTTGCAGTATCCACTGTAATCTTCACTGGTGATTTCTCTCTCTCCCATTGAACTGCATGCAGTGCAGCTTTTTCCAGAATTCTTTCAGCTGGTCTACCCAGAGGAGGTTTTCAGCTCACCTCCAGCAGGATTTCTCAGTGGCCTTGCAGTTCAAGTATGTGGGGTCTTCAGCAATAGGGTCTTACCATCTATTCCTGACAGGAAACCAAGAGCCTCAGCAATGGTCTGTAATGTTTTGGGAGCATCAGGGACCTCCCTGGCCAACAACTCACTGAAAAGTATCCCATCCCTGGCACTGAAAATTTTCTAGTAACAATCTATGGCTTCTGAGTCATTGATAAAAATATTTTTAAGAGACCCTGTTTCAAAGAAGTTGGAGTCCCAACACTTTGAAGTTGTCCTCTGACAGCCACATGTATGTGTACACACATACACACATGCAAATAAATAAATCCATATATAATATGTGTCCATACATACATGAACCTTTTTAAAGCTCACAGACTGCATAACAGACATCTTTCTGTCCACCACTGTGCTCACTGATGCTCAGCAATTCACTATCTGGCTTCTACATTTTCTCTGCCACTGCTGTTTTCCTGGGAACTGTATTTTTATATTTAGTGCCCAAAACTATAGATGAAATGCCCATTTTAAGTTATTTATATGTATATTATTATATTATACATATTGTATAATTATATATATTATTATTTATTATATTATTATATATTAGTATATTATTATATATTATTATATTAAAATATATTATTATTATATTATTATATATTATTATTATAGTATATGATTATATATACACACATATATATGTATATTATGTATACATATTATATAATATACATATATGTGTATATTATATATACATATATAATATATGTTACATGTATATATGTATATATAAATATAAATATATATAAAATCTATACTTACAGACAACAAACCATGGTATTTCTCTCCCCTCCCCTTCCCTTCCCTCTCCTTCTCTCCCCTACTTTTTCCCTCATAACTCTGCTGTCCGTCATATCCCCTCCCTTTCTCCATTAGTTTCTCTTTTAATTTGATGTCATCATCTTTTTCTCCTATTATGAAGGAAGGTCTTGTGTGGGTATTTCTAGGCACTGCAAGGTCTTAGGTATCATGGCCAAATTCTGTCTGGACAATTGTATGTAGGGAGTGGTATTCTTCTTTTGACTCTTACATTCTTTCCGCCACCTCTTCCACAGTGGACCCTGAGCCTTGGAGGGTGTGAGATGTTTCAGTGCTGGACACTCCTCCATCCCTTCTTCTCAGCACTATGTTGCCTTTTGGGTCATTGCCATCTGAAAAGAGTAGCTTCTCTAACCAGAAGTGAGAGTAGCATTAATACATGAGTATGAACATTAAATGAACTGCTTTCCGGGCAATTTGGTGAGAGTAATATATGCATATATCCAGACAAGAGCAGGCTTTATACCCCTCCCATAACGACCTCCCCTCCCATAAGCTTTTGATTAGGTTTTCAGTACCAGGGACATATTCCCTCCCATAGAGTGGGCCTTCAGTCCAATTAGAGAGCAGTTGGTTTCCCCCAGAGCAGATATGCCCCTATTGAGCTCATTCAGTTCTTTGGCCTGTCTGGCCAAACTTGAGGTTTCCAGTGTCTACTGCTGATGACTCCTGTCTCTCATAAGAATGCATACAGTGCAGCTTTTTCCAGTTTTCAGTTGGCTGGGCTACAGGGAGAAGGCTTCTTTCTGCTCAGCACCAACTTGATTTCTCAGTGACTTTCACTGTCAGGCATGTGAAGTTTTCAGTAATATAGTCTTACCATCTCTTTCTCACGGGGAACGAAGGCCTTGGCAATAGCCTGTAACGTTTTGGAGGCAATAGAGACCTCCCTGGCCAATAACTCACTGGAAGGAATCCCATCCATCCCAGGCAGTGAAAATTTTCTAGTAACAATCTATGGCTTCTGGATGTGCCATTATTTACGAAAGTAGATTTTCATATGTCTTATTCAGAAGATCTTGAATTTTGATTGATCCTCCCCACCCCACCCCCCGCCTTTCTTTTATAAATCTCTTCCCCTGACCTCCCTTAGGCCTTTCCCTTCCCTGTAATCTGTTCTTCTACTTACATATATACAATACCATCCCCTTAATATCTTCCCTCTCCTCCCACCCTTATAGCCTTTTTCTAGCTTATGGGCCTCTGCTACTGACTTTTCGTTCCAGACCACACACAAGTCTATATATTTGTAGCTAGGATCCACATATAAGAGAGAACATGCGACATTTGGCTTTCTGGGCCTGGGTTACCTCACTTAGTATAATCCTTTCCAGATCCATCCATATTTCTGCAAATTTTATTTTTCTTTACCACTGAGTAGAACTCCATTGTGTAGATGTGCCACATCTCTATTATCCATTCATCTGTGGATGGATATCTAGGCTGGTTCCATTTCCTAGCTATTGTGAATAGAGCAGCAATAAACATGGTTGTGCAAGTATCTCTAAGGTAGTGAGAAGAGTCATTAGGATATATGCCTAAGAGTGCTATAGCTGGATCATATGGCAAATCTATTTTTAGCTGTGTCAAAAACCTCCACACTGATTTCCACAATGGCTGTACAAAATTACATTCCCACCAACAATACAGAAGGGTTTCCCTTTTACCACATCCTTGCCAACATTTATTGTCATTTGTTATCCTGATGGTAGCCATTCTGACAGGAGAGGGATGAAATCTCAAGGTAGTTTTAATTTGCATTTCCCTGATGGCTAGGGATGTTGAACACTTTTTTAGATGTTTATTTGCCATCTGTATTTCTTCCCGTGAGAACTTTCTATTTAGTTCTTTAACCCATTTTTTTTATTGGGTTGTTTGATTCTTATTGTCCTGTTTTTTGAGTTATTTGTATATTCTGGATATTAATCCTCTGTCAGATGTGTAACTGGCAATGACTTTCTCCCATCGTGTAGGGTATCTCTTTGCTCTATTCACAGTGTCCTTTGCTATGCAAAAGCATTGTAATTTTATTAGATCCCAGTTGATTAGTGGTTTTATTTGCTGAACAATTGGGGTTATATTTAGAAGGTCATTATCTATGCCAATACCTTTTCCTCTACCAATTTCAAAGTTTCAGGTCTGATATTAAGGTTCCTGATATCCACTTGGATTTAATTATTGTGCACGGAGAAAGGATCCGTTTTCATCTTTCTACATATAGATATCCAGTTTTCCCAGCACCACGTGTTGAAGAGGCTGTTTTTTCTCCAATGAATATTTTTGGCACTTTGGTCAAAAATCAGATGGCTGTAGCTGCCTGGATTAACATCTGGGCCCTCTATTCTGTTCCATTGATCTACATGTCTGTGTTTGTACCAATACCATGCTCTTTTTGTTACTATGGCCTTGCTATTTACCTTAAAATAAGGTATGGTGATACCACCAGCCTTATTTTTGTTGCTCAAAATCATTTTGGCCATTCAAGGCTTTTTCTGCTTCCAAATGAAACTTAGGATTTTTTTTTTCTATTCCTGTGAAGAATACCATTGGAATTTTAAAGGGGATTGCATTTAATGTGTAGATAGCTTTTGGTAAGATTGACATTTTCACAATATTGATTCTTCCAATCTAAGAACATGGGATATCTTTCCATTTCCATGTGTCTTCTGCAATTTCTTGCTTGAGTGTTTTTCCAATTTGTATCCCTTTTATGAGTGTCTCTTGCCTTATTGCTATAGCTAAGACTTCCATCACTATATTAAATAAAAGTGAGGACAGTGGGCACCCTTGTTTTGTTCCTGAATTTAGTGGAAAAGCTTTGAGTTTTTCACCATTCAGTATTATGTTGGCTGTAGGTTTGTCATAAATAGCTTTTATTATGTTGATATATGGACCTTATAGTCCCAGTTTCTGTAATACTTTTACCATGAAAAGATGTTGGATTTTGTCAAATGCATTTTCTGCATCTATTGAGATGATCATGTGATTTCTGTCCTTCAGACCATTAATGTGATGTAGTACATTTTTCCATTTGTGTATGTTGAACCATCCCTGCATCCCTGGGAAAAAGCCAACTTGGTTGGGGTGAATGATCTTTCTGATATATTCTTGTATTCTGTTTGCCAATATTTTGTTCAGAATTTTTGCATCTATGTTCATGAGGAAGACTGGTCTGTAATTTTCTTTTTTTGTTCTGTCTTTGCCTGGTTTGGGTATGAGGGTGATGCTGGCTTCATAGAAGGAATTGTGTAGAATTCCTTTGTTTTCTATTTTATGGAAAAGTTTGAGAAGCATTGGTGTTAGTTCTTTCATGAAGGTCTGGTAAAATTCATCAGTGAATCCCTCTGGGCCTGGGCTTTTTTTAGTTGGGAGACTTTTTATAACTGCTTGGATCTCTCTACTTGTTATAGGTCTATTTAAATGGTTTACCTCAACTTGATTTAATTTTGCTAGGTCATATGAATCAATGAAATCATCTATTCCTTTCAGGTTTTCAAACTTAGATGCATATATAGTTTTAAAGAATGCCTTTATAATTGTCTGAATTTCTTTGGTATCTGTTGTAATGGTGCCTTTTTCATCTCTAATTTTATTAACTTTTGTCTCTTCTCTCTTTCTTCTGGTCAGATTGCTAAGGGTTTATCAATCTTGTTTATCCTTCCTAAGAACAAATTCTTTGTTTTGTTGATCCTTTGGATTTTTTTTTTTGTTTCCATTTCATTAATTTTTGCCCTAATCTTTATGATTTTTTCTCATCTACTGCCTTTTGGTTTGCCTTGTTCTTTTTCCAAGGCTTTATGGTGGAACATTAAATGGGTTATATGTGAACTCTCTAATTTCTTAATGTAGGCACTTAGAGATATAAATTTCCCTCTTGAGACTGCTTTCATTGTGTACCAAAGGTTGTGTGATATGTTGTGTTATCATCATCATTTGATGCTATGAATTTGTTGATTTCTTTTTTGATTTCTTCAATGACCCACTGATCATTCTATAGTGTACTATTTAGTCTCCATGAATTCCTGTATGCTTTGTAGCTTTTCTTGTTGCTGACTTGCAATTTAATCCCATTGTCATCAGATAGAGTACAAGGGATTATTTCAATTTTCCTATATTTGTGGAGATTAGCTTTGTGTCCTAATATATGGTCTATTTTACAGAATGTTCCATGTGCTGCTGAGAAAAATGTATATTCTGCAGCATTTGGATGGAATGTTCTGTAGACATCTGTTAGGTCCATTTGTTCCATGACATCATTTAATTCAGATGTCTCTCTGTTTATTTTTTTGCTGGGATGACCTGTCAATTGATCAGAGTGGGGTATTGAAGTCACCCACTATAATTGAATTTGATGTTAACTGTGACCTTAAGTCTAATAGTATTTGTTTGATGAAACTGGGAGCCCCCATGTTAGGTGCATATAAGTTTAGTATTGTAATGTCCTCCTGCAGGATAGTTCTTTTAATCAGTATAAAATTACTTTCTTTATCTTTCCTTACTAATGTTGGTTTGAAGCCTATCCTGTCAGATATTATAATAGCAACTCCTGCTTGTTTCCTAGGCCCATTTACTTGAAATATCATTTTCCATCCTTTCACCCTAAGGCAGTGTCTATCTTTTATTGAGAGATGAGTTTCCTTGAGGCAACAAATCCTGCCTTTGAATCCAGTCTGCAAGACTACGTCTTTTGGGTGGTGCAGTGAGGCTATTGATATTAAGAGTAATAATTGCATTTATTCTCAACATTCTTCTTATTTTGTAGTGTACCTATATCCTCTTTACTCATTTGTTTTAACTCTTATTTGAGTATGGTTTATTTTTTTCTTTTCCTTCCGATTGTGTTTTGCTTTCTCTTCAGCATTAAGAATTCCTTCATGAGCTGGGCAAAACGGTGCATGCCTTTAATCCCAGCACTCAGGAGGCAGAGATAGGAGGATCGCCATGAGTTCAAGGCCACGCTGAGACTACATAGTGAATTCAAATTCAGCCTGGTCTAGAGTGAAACCCTACTTCGAAAATCAAAAAAGGGAAATCCTTCATGTATTTCTGGTACAGCTGTTTTAGTTGTTGACAATGCGACCCCATGTTCTCGGAGGTTTTCCTGTATGTCACACGCAGTGACCCCATGTTCTCGGTAGTCTTCCAGTATCTCACACGCAGTGACCCCACGTTCTCGGTAGTCTTCCAGTATCTCACACGCAGTGACCCCATGTTCTCGGTAGTCTTCCTGTATCTCACACGCAGTGACCCCACGTTCTCGGTAGTCTTCCAGTATCTCACACGCAGTGACCCCATGTTCTCGGTAGTCTTCCTGTATCTCACACGCAGTGACCCCACGTTCTCGGTAGTCTTCCTGTATCTCACACGCAGTGACCCCATGTTCTCGGTAGTCTTCCTGTATCTCACACGCAGTGACCCCATGTTCTCGGTAGTCTTCCAGTATCTCACACGCAGTGACCCCATGTTCTCGGTAGTCTTCCTGTATCTCACACGCAGTGACCCCACGTTCTCGGTAGTCTTCCTGTATCTCACACGCAGTGACCCCACGTTCTCGGTAGTCTTCCTGTATCTCACACGCAGTGACCCCATGTTCTCGGTAGTCTTCCAGTATCTCACACGCAGTGACCCCTTGTTCTCGGTAGTCTTCCTGTATCTCACACGCAGTGACCCCACGTTCTCGGTAGTCTTCCTGTATCTCACACGCAGTGACCCCATGTTCTCGGTAGTCTTCCTGTATCTCACACGCAGTGACCCCGTGTTCTCGGTAGTCTTCCAGTATCTCACACGCAGTGACCCCACGTTCTCGGTAGTCTTCCTGTATCTCACACGCAGTGACCCCATGATCTCGGTAGTCTTCCTGTATCTCACACGCAGTGACCCCACGTTCTCGGTAGTCTTCCAGTATCTCACACGCAGTGACCCCATGTTCTCGGTAGTCTTCCTGTATCTCACACGCAGTGACCCCACGTTCTCGGTAGTCTTCCAGTATCTCACACGCAGTGACCCCATGTTCTCGGTAGTCTTCCTGTTCTCACACGCAGTGACCCCATGTTCTCGGTAGTCTTCCAGTATCTCACACGCAGTGACCCCTTGTTCTCGGTAGTCTTCCTGTATCTCACACGCAGTGACCCCTCGTTCTCGGTAGTCTTCCAGTATCTCACACGCAGTGACCCCATGTTCTCGGTAGTCTTCCTGTTCTCACACGCAGTGACCCCATGTTCTCGGTAGTCTTCCAGTATCTCACACGCAGTGACCCCTTGTTCTCGGTAGTCTTCCTGTATCTCACACGCAGTGACCCCATGTTCTCGGTAGTCTTCCTGTATCTCACACGCAGTGACCCCACGTTCTCGGTAGTCTTCCTGTATCTCACACGCAGTGACCCCACGTTCTCGGTAGTCTTCCTGTATCTCACACGCAGTGACCCCACGTTCTCGGTAGTCTTCCTGTATCTCACACGCAGTGACCCCACGTTCTCGGTAGTCTTCCAGTATCTCACACGCAGTGACCCCACGTTCTCGGTAGTCTTCCAGTATCTCACACGCAGTGACCCCATGTTCTCGGTAGTCTTCCAGTATCTCACACGCAGTGACCCCTTGTTCTCGGTAGTCTTCCTGTATCTCACACGCAGTGACCCCATGTTCTCGGTAGTCTTCCTGTATCTCACACGCAGTGACCCCATGTTCTCGGTAGTCTTGCTGTATCTCACACGCAGTGACCCCATGTTCTTGGTAGTCTTCCTGTATCTCACACGCAGTGACCCCACGTATTCGGTAGTCTTCCAGTATCTCACACGCAGTGACCCCACGTTCTCGGTAGTCTTCCTGTATCTCACACGCAGTGACCCCATGTTCTCGGTAGTCTTCCTGTATCTCACACGCAGTGACCCCATGTATTCGGTAGTCTTCCAGTATCTCACACGCAGTGACCCCATGTTCTCGGTAGTCTTCCAGTATCTCACACGCAGTGACCCCTTGTTCTCGGTAGTCTTCCAGTATCTCACACGCAGTGACCCCATGTTCTCGGTAGTCTTCCTGTATCTCACACGCAGTGACCCCATGTTCTCGGTAGTCTTCCTGTATCTCACACGCAGTGACCCCACGTATTCGGTAGTCTTCCTGTATCTCACACGCAGTGACCCCATGTTCTCGGTAGTCTTCCTGTATCTCACACGCAGTGACCCCACGTTCTCGGTAGTCTTCCTGTATCTCACACGCAGTGACCCCACGTTCTCGGTAGTCTTCCTGTATCTCACACGCAGTGACCCCATGTTCTCGGTAGTCTTCCAGTATCTCACACGCAGTGACCCCATGTTCTCGGTAGTCTTCCAGTATCTCACACGCAGTGACCCCATGATCTCGGTAGTCTTCCTGTATCTCACACGCAGTGACCCCATGTTCTCGGTAGTCTTCCTGTATCTCACACGCAGTGAACCCTCGTTCTCGGTAGTCTTCCTGTATCTCACACGCAGTGACCCCATGTTCTCGGTAGTCTTCCAGTATCTCACACGCAGTGACCCCACGTTCTCGGTAGTCTTCCTGTATCTCACACGCAGTGACCCCACGTTCTCGGTAGTCTTCCAGTATCTCACACGCAGTGACCCCATGTTCTCGGTAGTCTTCCTGGATCTCACACGCAGTGACCCCACGTATTCGGTAGTCTTCCAGTATCTCACACGCAGTGACCCCACGTTCTCGGTAGTCTTCCAGTATCTCACACGCAGTGACCCCATGTTCTCGGTAGTCTTCCAGTATCTCACACGCAGTGACCCCATGATCTCGGTAGTCTTCCTGTATCTCACACGCAGTGACCCCTTGTTCTCGGTAGTCTTCCTGTATCTCACACGCAGTGACCCCATGTTCTCGGTAGTCTTCCTGGATCTCACACGCAGTGACCCCATGTTCTCGGTAGTCTTCCTGGATCTCACACGCAGTGACCCCATGTTCTCGGTAGTCTTCCAGTATCTCACACACAGTGACCCCATGTTCTCGGTAGTCTTCCAGTATCTCACACGCAGTGACCCCACGTATTCGGTAGTCTTCCTGTATCTCACACGCAGTGACCCCATGTTCTCGGTAGTCTTCCTGTATCTCACACGCAGTGACCCCATGTTCTCGGTAGTCTTCCTGTATCTCACACGCAGTGACCCCATGTATTCGGTAGTCTTCCTGTATCTCACACGCAGTGACCCCATGTTCTCGGTAGTCTTCCTGTATCTCACACGCAGTGACCCCTCGTTCTCGGTAGTCTTCCTGTATCTCACACGCAGTGACCCCATGTTCTCGGTAGTCTTCCAGTATCTCACACGCAGTGACCCCACGTTCTCGGTAGTCTTCCAGTATCTCACACGCAGTGACCCCATGTTCTCGGTAGTCTTCCAGTATCTCACACGCAGTGACCCCATGTTCTCGGTAGTCTTCCAGTATCTCACACGCAGTGACCCCACGTATTCGGTAGTCTTCCTGTATCTCACACACACTGACCCCATGTTCTCAGTAGTCTTCCAGTATCTCACACGCAGTGACCCCATGTTCTCGGTAGTCTTCCAGTATCTCACACGCAGTGACCCCATGTTCTCGGTAGTCTTCCAGTATCTCACACGCAGTGACCCCACGTATTCGGTAGTCTTCCTGTATCTCACACACACTGACCCCATGTTCTCAGTAGTCTTCCAGTATCTCACACGCAGTGACCCCATGTTCTCGGTAGTCTTCCAGTATCTCACACGCAGTGACCCCACGTTCTCGGTAGTCTTCCAGTATCTCACACGCAGTGACCCCATGTTCTCGGTAGTCTTCCAGTATCTCACACGCAGTGACCCCACGTATTCGGTAGTCTTCCTGTATCTCACACGCAGTGACCCCATGTTCTCGGTAGTCTTCCAGTATCTCACACGCAGTGACCCCACGTATTCGGTAGTCTTCCTGTATCTCACACGCAGTGACCCCATGTTCTCGGTAGTCTTCCAGTATCTCACACGCAGTGACCCCACGTTCTCGGTAGTCTTCCAGTATCTCACACGCAGTGACCCCATGTTCTCGGTAGTCTTCCTGTATCTCACACGCAGTGACCCCTTGTTCTCGGTAGTCTTCCAGTATCTCACACGCAGTGACCCCTTGTTCTCGGTAGTCTTCCTGTATCTCACACGCAGTGACCCCATGTTCTCGGTAGTCTTCCAGTATCTCACACGCAGTGACCCCACGTATTCGGTAGTCTTCCTGTATCTCACACACACTGACCCCATGTTCTCAGTAGTCTTCCTGTATCTCACATACAGCGACCCCATGTTCTCAGTTGTCTTCCTATATCTCACATGCAGCAACTCATGTTGTCGGTTTTCTTTCTGTAATTCACACGCAGCGACCCCATGTTCTCAGTCATCTTCCTGTATCTCACACACAGTGACCCCATGTTCTCGGTATTTTTCCTGTATCTCACACATAGCGACCCTATGTTCTTGGTTGTCTTCCTTTATCTCACACACAGCGACCCCTTGTTCATGGTAGCCTTCTTGTATCTCACAAATAGAAACCCCATGTTCTTGGTTGTCTTCTTTTATCTCATACTCAGTGACCCCATGTTCTTGATTGTGTTCCTGTATCTCACACGCAGTGACCCCATGTTCTCGGTATTCCTCCTGTATCTCACACATAGTGCCCCTATGTTCTCGATAGTCTTACTGTATCTCTCACGCAGTGACCCCATGTTCTCGGTAGCCTTCCTGTATCTCACACAAGTGACCCCATGTTCTTGGTAGACTTCCTGTATGTCACAGACTGTGACCCCATGTTCTTGGTTGTCTTCTTTTATCTTACACTCAGCGACCCCATGTTCTTGATTGTGTTCCTGTATCTCACACACAGCACCCCATGTTCTCAGTAGTCTTCCTGTATCTCACACGCAGTGATCCCATGTTCTTGGTAGTATTCCTGTACCTCACAAACAGCGACCCCAGGTTCTTGGTAGTCCTCCTGTGTCTCACACGCAGCGGCCCCATGTATTTGATAGTCTTCCTGTATCTCAAACACAGAGACCCCATGTACTCGGTAGTGTTTCTGTATCTCACACACAGCACCACATGTACTTGGTCCTGTATATCACACGCAGCGGCCTCCTCATCTTCTCGGTAGTCTTCCTGCATTTCACACACAACCATCCCATGTACTTTATAGTCTTCCTGAATCTCACACACAGCCACCCCATGTACTCGGTTAGTCTTCCTGGTTCTCACACACAGCACCCCATGTTCTCAGTAGTCTTCCTGTATCTCACACGCAGCGACCCCATGTTCTCAGTAGTCTTCCTGTATCTCACACACAGCACTCCATGTTCTCGGTATTCTTCCTGTATCTTACACACAGCCCCCTCATGTTCTTGGTTAGTCTTCCTATATCTCACACACAGCGACCCCATTTTCTCGGTAGTCTTCCAGTATCTCACATGCAGTGACCCCATGTTCTTGGTAGACTTCCTGTATCTCACAGACAGTGACCCCATGTTCATTGGAGTCTTCCTGTATCTCTCACGCAGAGACCCCAAGTTCTTGCTAGTCTGCCTGTATCTCACAAACAGCGACGTACCTACAGATTGAAGAAGCTGGGCAAACAGAATACAGAAATGCGTACCAAGGTAAATTTCAATCTAACCTCTGAAAACTATAGAACAAGGGGAATGCTCAAGGGGTGAGAGGAGAAAAAAAATACCTGATCTGTGTGGAGAAGGTGATCTTTTGACCATAGTCTTCTCAACAGAAGCCAAATAATCCTAAAGCAAGAGGTACAAAATAGTTCAAGTGCTGGGAAATAACCATTATCCAGAATCCTACATACAACAAAACCACCCTGCTGGAATAGGGGAAACAAGGCGTTCTCAGATGAAGGACAGCCAAGAGTTTGCTGCCTGGATACCCACCCCTGAAAGTGGGTAGGGGAAGTTTTCTAAACATAGAAAAAACAATGAAAGAATGGACCCTGGAAATTACAAAAATCCCAATTTACTTAAAATGGAATTCTAAAGCAGTGTTCAAGCAACCCACAGGAAAGGAAAATAAATAGGACAGAAATAAAAAGCAGAAAGAATAAACTGAAAACAAAACCAAAGAAGGTAGACTTAAATCCCAACATATCAAAAACTACATTAAATGTAAGTACTCTAAATATACCAATAAAAAGAGACTGACAGGCAGCTGGGCTCATGGCAAGTGGATGGAGTCATCAGTGCCCTCCCACAAGTTGGAATCAATGCTTTCAACAATGACAGACGATTTGACCTTGAGAGTGGAGACACAGGTCCTCAGCCACCCTCCCAATGCAGTGCTCCATGTCATGGAGGAATGGCTTTCTGGTGCTCAAAAGCCAGCCGGGAAAGATTGCTGGAATGTCTGTGTTCATGACTGACAAGTATGGCCATGCCAGCATCCACCTGCTTCGTATTGGCCTCGTTACCTGGGAAGGCATACGGACATACCTGCCTGTAATGTCCCTGGTGTCATGAGGAATGACTTCCAGCTGACTGGCATCCAGGACAGGTGCCCACCCCTGCTTCAGGACCATGGGGAGTGTGAGAGGATCTTCTGTCTAAAGAAGACCTTGTCAAGAAGACTGAGCAGGAGCACGGATGTGGAGAAGAGGGTTGCTCACAGTGCTGTCCACACTTACAGGGGCAGCTGTGGTAATTCAAGCAATGTTGACCTAGCTGGCTCCCCGAGGAGTGGGACAGCACCCTCGTTGTCCTCGTCAGTTTCTTAATGATGCTGTCCTCCCAACCCTTTGGGTGAAATTATTTATCTTTTTATTTATTTATTTATTTGCAAGGAGAGAGAGAGAGATGGAGAGAATTTGCAAGCCAGGGCCTCTTACCACTACAAATGAATTCCAGATGCATGCACCACTTCATGCAACTGGCTGTATTCTAGCCACCAGGGATCATCTGGCACCTTGACCTTTGGCATATGGCTTCCCTGGCAGTGGTGTAACCAAGGCTGTGCAAGGTGCCATCACTGAGGGGAACTGGGTAAAGAGGACACAAGGTCTCTGAACATTTTTCTACAACTTCATATGAACCTGTACTGAGAGCAAAATAATAGATTGGGTTGAAAAGTACTAATGATATGTCATACTTGCTGTGTGCCTGATGTCACTCTTAGTTACTTCCAGAGCCTTACATGGGCCTACTGCCATCCCACTTACAGAGAAGAGTGGGACTCAGTGGGGACAGCCAGCTCTCCTGCGGTCACAAGGAACAGGGATTTCTGAACTGGAAACCAGTCAGCCACATTGGACTCAAGTGGACTTCCGTGGAGTAGATACCCCCACCCCTGGCAGTACACCAAACCTCTGCTCAACCTCACAAAAGGGTCCCGACACTCCCCCACTCCACACTGGTCCCCTTTCCACCAGCACTCGCACCCGGCCAGGCCCTCTCGCAGAAAGGTATCTCGCTGCAGGGAGTGCAGCCTTGGGTGCACCTAATGTCTAAGCTGAGTCCTTCAGTTGGGTGGGAGCAAATGTAGAGGGAATGGCTGGCCATAGAAAGCAACATGTGGAATCATTTCCATGAATTTTCGGAGAAGATGAGTCCAGAGACAAAACAGTTGATGACTACCTGGATGGGTGAGAGGAGAGGCGAGCAAGTACTGCACCACTACCACAGTGCTGCTGTCCCTTGGTGATGATGCTGATGGACCATTAGAAGTTTGCAGTGCTGGTGTCCCTTGGCAATAATGATGATGGACCATTAGAAGTCAGCAGTGCTGGTGTTTCTTGGCAATGATGATGACCCATTAGAAGTCTGCAGTGCTGGTTTACCTTGGTGATGATGATGACCCATTAGAAGTCAGCAGTGCTGGTTTCTCTTGACGATGATGATGACCCATTAGAAGTCAGCAGTGCTGATTTCTCTTGACGATGATAATGACCCATTAGAAGTCTGCAGTACTGGTTTCCCTTGGTGATGATGATGACCCATTAGAAGTCTGCAGGGCTAGTTTCCCTTGGTGATGATGATGACCCATTAGAAGTCTGCAGTGCTGGTTTCCCTTGGTGATGATGATGACCCATTAGAAGTCTGCAGTGCTGACTTCTCTTGGTGATGATGATTGACCATTAGAAGTCTGCAAGGGTGGTTTCCCTTGCCAATGATGATGGACCATTAGAAGTCTGTAGGGCTGGTGGTTGTGGACTCACTGCTGCTGAAACATGTGCTTTAAATGGTGAAAGTGGCCAGTTCTGTTACTTCCTTTTATCTTCAAGAAGGGATTGCTTTGCTGTGGCTCAGAGACAGGCCCCATAGGAGGCTTGGCCTCTTGGCTGCTTTACCCTGGTTCCGGGGGATGGAGAAGCAGCAGCCAGCAGAGAAACTGAAAAGGCTAGCTGATTTACACCCTGCTCCCTTTTGAACTGTCCTGAGCATCCAGAAATGCCCATCCTGAGCTGTGACTTCCCACTGGACCTGGCAGAGTGCTGCTGGCATTGTTTACCAGGTGTAGCCTAAATCTCCAACAGTGCTGAGCTTGAGTGCCTATCTATGGGATGCTGGGAAATTCTCCTGAGATGTTTCTAGGAGGCCACATTGTGAGCCTCTCAGGTCCATTGTGGTATCCAGATAGGAATTCTTATCTCCCACAAAGATGAATCATCTCCTGAGTCATAAGGAAGAACAGGTCCAGAGTGAAAGAGTCAAGGCTCAAGGCCAGAAAGTCTGTCTTTCTTGTCCTGTGCCAAGCCAGCAAACAAGCTGCCACCAGACCTCAGGGAACATACATGATGGGTTTTCTGTACTAAGACCCACCAGGTATAATAACCCACAAGCACACAGTCAAACAGGACACTTGCTCTGCTCTCAAAGGAATGATGGTTATGATCTGATTCCCTAGAAACCATGAACATGTGGTTTGTCACTAGACCTGAGCTGGCTGCCCCTCCATGGCGGGAACAACCTTTGTCTTTGACTCTGAATGGAACCACCTCCTTCACTGGGTCCCAAGACAGTGTGGACTAGAGGCTTTTCTGCTGCCAAGGCGGTGGCCCTGGATGTGAGCTGGGACCATGAGGATGGTGGGCCTGCTGCAGGGAACCCTTCTCTTGGAAGAGGAGATGTCGATGCAGGGAAGGAGACCAGCTGTCTAGGCTTTCCTGATGGGTGTGCTGGCACTGCCAAGCCCTGGCTCAGTACTTGCTATCCAGGCTGGGTTCTGAGGCTGAGGCAGACCTCCAGACACCTGGAGCAGGTCAGCCCCAGCCAGGCAGCTTGCTGCATGCAGAGATGGTGCTGGAATCTGCTCCTGGATGCCCTGGGGCCAGCCAGGGAGCCTGGGCTTCTGCTAGGAGGAAAGGTGTGCGACCCATACTCAGCCCCGGGCCGTGACTCAGCCCATCCCTGGGCAGACTCCCCAGACAGAGGAAGCTCTGCCAGGAGATGTGGCTGAGGGAAATTGGTATCCATGCCCCAGTGCAGCCAAAGAGTCACAAGAAAGGCCCCAGTAGAGTTGGTTCAAGTGCCCGTAGCCAGCCACCGTGACACACAGAATGGGAGCTCAGTGTCTGGCTATCTCGGGGTAAAGCACAACAGCAGTAGACAAGTGTAAGACTACCAGATACTCATGCAAACATTATCACTTGCTATTATTCTCCACGTGTTGTGGTAAGCTTGGGAGCAGAGGCATATTCGGACACATGAGGTCTCACCCTTTTCTAAAGAGGAATTTCATAAAAACTGGTGAGGCTATGAGTCCATGAGAGGTAATTCTACCTACCTATGCCAGAAATGCATCCCTCAGATGCCAGAGCTGGCCAGGGTTAAAGACCTCGCTGGCCTGAGTTGTGACTTCCCACTGGACCAGGCAGAGTGGTGCTATCACAGGGCGCCAAGTGCAGACCTCGTCTCCCTGCGAGATACTCCCAATGTCCCAAGGGATGTGTGATGTGTCATAGGTCTGATGTCAGCAAGCTGAACTCTTCCAGTGGTACATGTGTGTTAGCCAGTCATGCAGAGCTAGCGTGCTTTCAGGACTAGACAGAGACTGGTAGTGAGTGTGTTAGGGCACGGAAGAGGGGGCACTGGGGGAAAGGATGGCTATCTGCCATGGAAGCTTCCATGCACATGCTAAGACTACAATACCTTGTGCCTTATTGCTCATAGTACCTCCACTTCACCTCTCGGTAGGGATAAGTCTGTCAGCCATTCCGTGTGAACTCATTTGTCCTTCATAGGCCCTCTTACAACATGACTCTCCTCATGCATCAGGACCACCCAAGTCAATTTGATCGTCCAAGGTTTTGATGCCTTTACCTGAAATAGGACTTGTCTAGTATCAGCCTTGTGGGATTTCTTTTTCTAACCTTTTATTGATAACCTCCACAGATATACAAAATGTACCCTGATTATAATCTACTACCACTCTTCTTTGTTCCCCTACTTTAACCCACACCTCATATGTGGTGGTTGGATTCAGGTGTCCCCCATAAACTTAGGAGGGCAGCTGGTAGCAATCAGGCACCAGGATCATAAAATGAGGAAGTGGCTTACCTGCCTTACGTGGTGAGGAATGCATGCTTCTCCCATCAATATGGAAAAATAAAGACAACTGGTAAGGCCCAGAAAATGAAAGAGCTACAGAAAAGTGCCAAGCACCCACGTGAAACACGCTGATGGGATCCAAAGCAACAGATAGAGTTAAAAAAAAAAAAAAACACGTTAATGTTGGCTCCTGGGTCATCTCCTGCTGGGTGCCATGCTTAATGGCCTAAGATTTGCTTCTGGACACAGAAAAGGGCAACTCAGATGGTGCCCGATGTGTGGTGGTTCAACTTGGGAGTTGTCAGCTTTGAAGCCGTCAGCAGAAGCTGCACTTCGAATTTTGATCTTTGACTGGATTAGAGGCAATGGATACTTTCTCGGGATCTACCAGCAGCAAGCTGGTTAGTGTGGGTGCTGTAAGCACATGTAATGTCAGCCTGGCTAAGCTGTGGTGCTCGCTATGCTAGGTACGAAGTATCACATTCATACTTTACCTGCAATATTTTCAACCTGGGCTTGTTGATGTGACCCCACTGTGAGTGGAGGAGTGTTTGTGTATAAATCATCACACAGGCTGACAGCTCAGCACACCGGCCATTCCGGGAGACAAAGTAATACGATTAGAACATGGTCTGAAGGGCCCTCCTTCCTTGTACTGGTTAGCTTGGACTCTTCATTCCTGTTTCCTATTTTCTCTTTAATTTTTATCACAACTTGATAAACTGAATCTGTTATTTACTGAATTTATCTTATATTTTCTCCCCACAGGAAAGTGAGCCCTATGAGCCTGGGAGTGCTATGTGCTTGGTGAGTCCTGTGAGCCTGGGGGTGCTATGTGCTTGGTGAGTCCTGTGAGCCTGGGGGTGCTATGTGCTTGGTGAGTCCTGTGAGCCTGGGGTCTGTGAGATCCGTTTGTGGCCACAGGTGCTCTGCATGATGCATGCGCCCATTCCTGTTGGCTTCCTGTTGACTGAATAGCTTCCAAGTGAAACAGAGGGAAAGATTGTTACCCAGGCCAACCCGCCAAGTGACCCAGAGGGGTTGTGAGATGGTCCACAACTGGTCAAGCAGAAATAGCGGGCTCTGCCCATGATGGCCCACTATTAATGAAAAGCTGGAAGAGCTAAAAATAATACAACTAACACAATTAAAGAGATGATGGAGGGAGTGGAAATGACCTAAACTTCTCTTCCATCCTGGGACATCAAACAGAAATTGTCTAAAATTGATCAATCTAGAAACAGCAGTAAGAGCATTTTATTTAGAAATACGGTGGTAGCAACAAGATCTAAAAGCACAAACCGTTAAAATGGTTCTCTCCTGAGAGCTGGAGTAGGGCGGGAAACTTTCCTTTTTCATTTAATATCAGTCTACATTGCTTTAATATTTTTACTATGTGTGTTTATTACTTTTATAATTTTAAAAAATGTGGGGGTAAAGCCATGTACACAGACTTCAATATCCTTGTTTCCTGTAAAAATGTCTTCACTTATTTATGATTTAGTATTATGCCAGTGGACTTTATAGAGGGTCAATATAAAAAATGGCCATCTGAAGAGCATATCTATATTGTTTGAAAACTGCAGTAAAAGACATTCATGTCCATTATGTCACCTCATGTCCCTTCTATGAGGATTCATGCAGCAAACTTCCAGAATTTCACACCTGAAGAAAGTTTGCCTCCACTAGGGAAAAACATCTACCAGACATGAAGGACAAAGGGTCGACTTCCTAATATAGAAAAGCTTTGCCAGATTAGTAAGAAAAATGCCTAAGTATTTCAATAAAAAGTAAGAAATGATACAAATTTTATCATCAAAGAAGAAATAATATATAGCCAAAGAAAAGAGTCAATTGTTATCTTTGGCTCTTGTAAAATTGCAGGGGGGAAGGGGAAGATAAACAGATGCACATGGCTAGTGGGCTGGGCAGCCAGCACGAACACCTTCTGCTTGCTGGTCAACTGGATAATGTGATTTATAAGTTTGTAAAGGACTGGGAAGTGGCTCAGGGCCTAAGAGTGTTTGCCTCTTCAGCATGAAGGCCTCTCTGCCAGAGGTGGTCATGTCTGACCACCCCTCCCCCGGGGCCCAAGTCAAAAGCTGAGCATGGTCAAGCACATCATAACCACAGTGGGGTGGAGCAGAGACCCAAACTTGCTGGGGCTCGCTGGTGGACAGCAGCTCCCAGTTGAGGGAGAAACCCTGTCTTGAGGGAATACGCAGATAAACTTGAAGAGAAGAGCAGCCAGGTTCTCCTCTGACCTTCACAGTCACATGCATAGGGCCTACATGATTGCACACATGACACAGACCACACAGAACACACACAATGTTCTACGTACACACACATACTCAAAACAGAGTCTAAGTTAAGTAAGTACTTGGGTACAGGGGTACAGTCTGGGTTAAGGAAGTACTTGATAGAGTACTGAGTTAAGGATGCAGTTGAGCAAAAGCTGATGAAACAAAATGCCAAGCCTGGGTGATTAACATCAGAGATGGAACTTTCTAGGCTCTATGGATGAAAGGCATGGCAGGGCCTCCTGAGACTATGTGGCTAAATGGCTCCATTTCTTCTTGGCTCCTCTGGAAAGGAGCCAGTCCTTGGAGGATTTTCTCAGCTTGCAGGTCCCTTCCTCTATCCTCACACAGGTTTCTAAGAGATCAGTATTTCATGTCATGATCCAGTTGCATTCCCATGTGAGAGGTGCGTCACAGTGGTCACAGGTGTATCCATTCAAACAGATGCCTGTGTTGATGGTACACCTCCTGTCCCAAGATGGTGGTGGTGGGGGGTTCTCCTCAAGGGTCTGTGTGTGTAAGGCTCAAGTTTACTCATAGATGTGTTCCTAGAACTCAGTCCAGTGGCCTGAAGTCAGTTTACTATACCTGGATGAATAGATGAATTACAGATGCCTCCCTTTTTGTCTTCATCTTTTCTTTGTTTGAATTTCCTATTTTTCACAAATGAACACACATTACCACTTTCATAGTGACTAATAAGAAAAGGCTCTCATGGGTTTCTTTGCCATATTAATTCTGGGCAATGTTTTAAGAGAAGGATCACTCAATGGAGTGGGCTCATATTAGAAGATATTTATGTTATTTTTTCTCTTTTCATTTCCTTCTCACAGGTGTCTGGGAGTACCCATCTGCCTTGGTGGGCAGAGGGTTATTATGCCAAGAAGTTAGTACCTGAACTCTGACATTCCTTACAAGACCTCATGCCAATTTAATGACTTGTGACCTTAGAAGAGAGCAGGACACACAGACACACCCAGGGGGAAGGTCATGTGACCACAGGGAGTGATCAAAGTATGACACTACAAGGAAGAGATGCTGGGGACGCAATGCACCTCAGAAGCTGGGACAGTAGTCCAGAAGAATTCCAACTCGTGACCCCTTAGAGGGAGCCAGGCCCCACCTTGAGTATGGACCTCTGGCCTCCAGAACTGTGAGGGAACAAGTTTCTGCTCCCAGAGCTCACCTTTATCTATAGTCTCACTTACACATGATCAAACTTGATTTGAAAATATGAATTGGAAACATGAAGAAATAAACCCTTCTCAACTGAAATTTCACTGCATTCTCAGTCATGTGGTAAAGTCACCCCTCTGTCCCATTCTATGTGGCCTGGGATGGGAATCACCCACTCTGTATATGAGACCTGCCCACTAGTCACCTAGCACCTGTCAAGGTTTCAGACCAACTCTGACAGTGTTGCAGCATCTTGTTTTACTCAACGATGGCCCCCAAACCTAAGCTCTAGGTTTCATTGCTCAATTTTATTGTTAATTACCTCTTGTCGAGCTTGGAGTATGTTAAACACTACAGGAGTGTATGTGTAGCAAATGACAAAGTGAGGACAGAGCTCAGTTCTAAACATGGCATTAGACATCCACTCGGAAGCTTGGCCAAGAGGACAACTGTTGTAGGTTACCAGCACATGGTCCTTTGTCATGAAGCCCTAGAAAATGAATCTATTTCTCCAGTCCTCCTAATGTGGCCTGACAGCCTCCACCAGTCTCTCAGCCCTGGTCTCTCAACGGGAGGAAATCCAACTGAGCTGCTCGTCCTTAAAACGCTGGCTTCAGAGTGGCACTGAAACTCTGGGGCGGCCCTGCTGCCTCCGTCCTCTCACGCAGTGGCTCCAGGAATGCAAAAGACAGAATCTGAGCAAGGCCAAGATCCCAGCAGGAAGCAAGAGGGGTTTGTTGCAAAGAGGAGATGGGAGAAGGTCCAATTGGACCACTCTGTCCCCGAGAAGGTGGTTGTGGCCTGGAGGTAAGCCTGGCTCCTGAGGCCCACCTGACTAAGGCAATAGAGTCATAGGAATTTCCTACCACATAGAAGGGGAGGAAACTGCTGGCTGAAGCCAGAAAGAGAAAATAAAAGGTAATTGGCCTGTGTCTAACCAAAGCCACCAAGTGGGAAGGTACTAGGATGTCACTACAACCCAGCTGGTTCCTTGAGAGGGCCAGAATATATCCAGGAATATCCCAGGCTTAGATGTGAGCACATACCTTTATTTTATTTATTTGAGATACAGACAGAAAGAGAGAGAGAAAGAGGCAGAGAGAGAGAGAGAGAGAGAGAGAGAGAGAGAGAGAGAGGGAGGGAGGGAGAGAATGGGCATGCCACGACGTTCAGCCACTGCAAACGAACTCCATATGCATGCACCACCTTATGCATCTGGCTTATGTGGGTCCTGGGGAATTGAACCAGGGTTCTTTCGCAGGCCAGTTCCTTACCCACTAAACCATCCTTTTAGCCCACCTTTGACTTTTTTTGTGAGGTAGGGTCTTAGTCTAGCCCAGGCTGACCTGGAATTCACTATGTAGTCTCAGGGTGACCTCAAACTCTCGGCAATCCTCCTACCTCTGCCTCCCAAGGGCTGGGATTAAAGGTGTGGGCCAACACACCCAGCCCACCTTTGACTTTCGACATGGCCATGTAAGGGTGGTGTGTCACTTCTTGACAGAGTGCAAAGGTTACTGTGAGGTCATCCAACTCTTCTTCCTTCCACTCTGCATGCAGAAGGAGCCAGAAAAAAACACAAACTCGGCTTCCCTCCACTACCAGGGTTTTGGGGAGTGTGTTAGCACTCAGCCCATCTGAGCAGCAGAGGCAACTGAGCACTGGCCAGTGGGAGAATGTGTCAGTCAGATTGCAGCCTGCCGCCTGAGGAGTGCCGCCGAGGCCACAGGTAGAGATGCACCCCGGAACCACACAATGGCAGTCGTGCTCTGCGGGGATCAGCACCTCTCAGTTCTCCAGAAAGGCCATGCAGGTGGTTCTCCGTGTTGTCTGCCCACTGAACTGGCAGAATGACATAGCAGCTGGGAGTGGCGAGACGGCAGTGTGCGTGGAGTGGGGAAAACGGGGGGAGCAAAGGGCTCCATCTGTTCTTGGCAGGCACACACCCCAACCCACACGAACATATGACCGTGATGAGCACCCTGCACGTGGGGTCACCCAGAAGCAAGGTGGGTCTGTGGGCGTACGCAGCCGCCACATCAAACCACGCTCTACCCCATCGCCAGGAAACTAATCGGCCATCAAAGAGTATAAAAGATGGACCCATGTTGCAGTATGGGCGGACCCGGCAACCATTGTGTTGAGAGCCAGAATCCAGACACCACATCATCACGCGGTTCCCTGTTTCTACACTGGCCGAGCTGGAAAGCTGGAGACAGCAAGTAGATCTGCGCTGCATCGGGACCGGGAGCATCGGGGTGGCAGCCGAAGGGCACAGTGTGTCTTTTGGAGGTGCCAGGTGTGCTCATCTGTGTTGTGTGGTGAGGGGTGCTCATCCCAGGGCAGCTGCCCCACTGCAGATTCTGAGACACAGCACTCCCGAGGGCTGGTGCTGAGATTCGTCAAGCCAGGCACTCTCGGGGTGTCTTGACCTGCATGAAGTGTTGGGGGTGGGAGTCTCAGAGCCAGGGTGCGATGCGCCGTGGCCCCCGAAGACCTGCAGTATTGGGGGGGTCTGGCTCAGGGACAATTTTGTCTCTGCCCTGTCAGCCAGCTGCCACCTAAGCAGGCTACTGACTGGCCAGAGAAACAGACTCCTCTCCTGGCCTCATGGACTGGCAGCAGAAGTAACGACGATGGTGATGGCCTTCATCCGCTGACACTGAGGAGTGCCCACAGGACCCCTTGCCTCACAGACCAGACCCGAGGCACACATCTGGAATGCTCAGAGTATACTGCTGAAATCAAGGGCTGGATTCCAGAAGCCACACAGCTTGCCACGAGCCTGAACGGCTTCCTGGAAGGGAATTATTTTATGCTTATCAAAATAAGTGGTTCACAGAAAGGCTCATATTTTGTACTCAATTTTGGGTTTTTCTTATTATGTGGTGTGTTCTGACATGTGAGTGGGATCATTGGTTCAAAGACAAAAGTCACATGGGAAACTCTCTCTTCCCCTTAGGGGTTTTAGTCCTGCACAGCATCTGGCTTCAGGGCATGACCCCAGCTAGCCTAGGATTCGGAGGTCCAGGTGGGTGGGCTAATACAGAAATGCAGGTCAGGGAGTTGGGGAGCCAGGGGGCCTTGCGGGCTGCTCTGCCCTTCCTCCTCCACACCCTGCCCTGTCCGGCTGTCCCACTGTTCCCACCCCACCCACCTCTAGGTTCCTCCCCCAGATGTCTCACAGGCCACGGGAAACTGCTCGTTCATCACAACTGTTCTTAAAGAAGTGTCCCTGCCGTGTGTCATGGGGGCAAGCACTCTGGTGTGCCCTCAGAGAATTCCAAACTCAGTAATGACAAGAGCAGGAGGAGACTGTGGCCCAGCCAGGATCTGCACTAGGGCATGGGGACAACCTGGCTGACCAAGGAGCTGAGTTGCATTCAGGCACAACAGATGGATTCTAAGCCTCGCCCCCTCTCCTGTAGTCCATCATTGCGGAGGGGTTTCAGGTGAGGGCCACACTGACCTCCAAGAGACTGGTCTGTGTCCTCTGTGGACCGATCTGCAGAGAAGGACAGAAATGGAATAACAGATGCATCCGGAGTGCGAGGTACTGATCTACCATCACCTGAGAGGCCCTCGTCACATGTCGTGAGAGCATGCTTCCAGCTAAAAAGTCTCCTAGTGGATCTCCCAATTCTGACTGATCCCCCCCCAAACTGGCTGTGGACCTTTCCTCTGTAGCACTGTGCAGCTGTCATAAGGATGCTCCTGAGACAAATGCAGTTATGTAGCACATTTCCACTTTCCACACGAGCCTTTCAGCTGGGCTACAGCTGGCCTACCTCTTCCCATGCCACAGCCCAGGGCCTGGCAGCCACCAGAGGTGGGAAGTGGCCTGTCCACAGAGAGCTGAATGGGATAGGGCCTCCCAATACCACCTGACTGGGTGCTTGTTTTGTATTCTTTTTTAGCTTTAATTTTTTATGTGATGTTTACCTATTTTTCAGGCAAAGAATCTAAACCCCAGAGGAAAGAAGTGATTTACCTAAGTCCTGCTGTTGCTCCTGGTAACAGAGGCAGTGCCCATAGGAGGCACCTCCTGGTGCCTGCTCTGTGCTGGGATTGCCCCAAGCTCTGCACCACTAAGGCCCTACTTAATCTCCCAGTGAATAATGGTGGTGTGCACATTCACAGAGGAGGAAACGAAGGTACAGAAACAAGACGGAAAAAAAAAAAAAGAAATAAGACAGACCTGCTGAGGAATTCTCCCAGGCCCTGTGGCTGATGAGCAAGGAGCCCCGATCTACCCCAGTTATCTTGGCTCCATCCATCCTCTAACAAGAAGCCACGTATGGACTCCTCTGCCTCCAGGTTGCCTGTACACCACTGCAGCCTTGCTCAGGAGGCCAGTCCAGGATGCTCGGCAGTGTGGCGCTCTCACTGAGGGCAGCCCGGATGCCACCAGGAAGGCAAGGCTGGCCTGGGTGTCTCGGGCTTCCATGGGCTACATAGGCGGATGGTCTCCTGGACAGGAATCTTGGGGACCCAGTGGGGCAGAGGAGGGAAGGGTATGGCCTGCCTGCAAACAGCCATCTGAGTCCCCCGAGTGACTCACGTGCAGAGTGACTCACGTGCATCACGTTTGCTGCTTGTTGATTTCATTGCCTTGCTGTGCAAGATTTTCTCAGGACTTTACCCAAGTAATGTTTCTAGTCAGGCTGATGACATCCCTCTTAACGGTATTAATATCTGAATAAACTGTTTTTAAGATGTGCCTACTTATGAAATAAACTACAATAAGCACACCAGTGCCCCATGGAGCAGGGTACAAATCAGAATACGTAGAAGGCTGTGGAATATTCATAACTTCCCTTTAACTTCATAACTCAGTCTGCAATCGATGGATGCCTTCCTAGAACAATCTCCACCAGAGAGGAAAACTCAACTGGTGATGCTTCTGAAGGAGCTGAGCCAGGGGTTGGAGCAGCCTTGCTGGATAAGGGATAGTGAGAGCTGCTGTGCCGCAGGACCAGAGAGTGGTACTGTCATTTACGGATGGAGCTGAGATGCAGAACTGACTCTCCTCTGAGATCAAGGCTTTCCCTTTGGCCTGTATGGACATCAACTGTATAAGCTTCAAAGCATAGGCCCAGGAGGCCTTTCTTGCTGGAAAAGTTCTCTTCTCAGGCACGTCAAGTGCACACCCACATCTAAACAGACACTTCATTAAGTGTTAACTTGTGCTCTCAACAGCACTTTGAAATGTAAACAGTGGTGGTCATGTTGGATCTTGGTGCAACGCCCACCAAATGAATAGCCTGACTTCCCAACCTCTGCGTAATCCGTGTGCTCAGCCCATCAGGCCTCTGTACAAGCTGTGTATGCACTCCATCAGGCCTCAGCACGCGCTGTGTGCTCACTCTATCAGGCCTCAGTGCAAGCTGTGTGCTCAGCCCTTCAAGCTTCTGTAAGCTCTTCCTGAAACCTCAGTGTTAGGGATGTGGGGATGACAAGAAAGATGCTGGAGGTGGGGGCAAGGTGCCAGTCACACAGGGTCAAGCAGTGACTTGAGAGACAACTGTAGCAGCAGGGTCCCACACTCCCAGGAAATGGGCAGGCCACAGAGATTCTCCGTGAGCGCTCAAAAGCAAGAGACAGAGGGCTGGACAGAATCCCAGAACTGCCCAAGTGCAGAGATACTCAGGATGTCCGTGCCATCTCTGAGGACACAGGGGAGCAGGAGCTGAGCACACAGGGATCTCAGACAACCCCGGGCTCTGGCTGAGGTGCCTCCCCACCTCCCACATCTCCAATCCTTTCTGCCTGGTATGCTTCAGCCTAGCACTCTCTGGAGACCATCTTCTCTTACCACATGTTGTTATGCCACACAGTACCCTCCTCATCCAAGTGAATGTTCCAGAACTTGCTGCTTGACTTGGAAGTTCTAGGCTTCCCCATGTCTAGTAACACTCTTCACTACTGTCTGAGTGTAGTATCCTAGATGCTCAGCACACACTTCTCCAACTCCTGGAGATGCTGACGAGTCCCACACAGAACCCAGGAGGTAAGAGCACCTTGCTCTTTGTCTAGCCACTGTTAGCTGGCATCTTGAATCCCACTTGGTGAGCCAACAGAAGGCATCTGCTGTTCTGTGTGCCCTGACTCTGTCCTGTGGGCATGTAAGCAGACTGAGGAGGGCCGACTGACTTAGAAGTGGACACAGATCCAGCTCTGAGCCCTCAGGGTCATTTTCTCCAGAGCCATTGCAGGAGGCAAGGATTTGCCATGGGGAACATAAAACATGCACTTTTCTTCTTAACATTGCTTAGCATAAGGCAGGGCAAGAAGCACATTTTCCACAACCCATGCTCACGGGTCCATATTTACATACAGTCTACCCTAGACGCACAGTCAGTCACCTTTCAAAGCACCTCTGAAAATGCTCTCTTACAACCCTGGACTGAGAGCCATGATCACACAGGTAGTGAGTTATTTATCTTTCTCTGTGTTGGGACAAAATACCCAACCAAAAGCAGCTGATTTGAAGAAAGAATTGACCTTGGCTTATAGTCTCAAGGGGAAGCTCCATGGTGGCAGGGGAAAGGATGGCATGAGCAGAGGCTGGACATCACCTCTGCCACAGCAGGTGGAGCACTGCATCATGAGAGTGAGCCACTGGCGCTGGCAAACTGAAAGCTAAGAAACCTCAAGGCCTACCGCCAGTGACACACCTCCTCCAGCAAGGCTTCTAGCTGGGAGCTAAGCATTCAGAACTCAGGACTTTATGAGAGGCTCGGGATTCAGACGGCCACACAGCCCACCGTGGCAGGGAAGGTGTGGTAGCAGGAGGGAGCAGCAGCTGACCGCGCTGCTTCGACAGGAAGCTGAGAGCACCTGGTGCTCTGCTAGCTTGCTCCTTTTTTAAAAAAAAATATTTTTATTTGGTTATTTGAGAGAGAAAACAATGGAGAGAGAAAGAGAGAGAGAGAGAATGGGCACGCCAGGGCCTCCAGCCACTGCAAACGAACTCCAGATACATGAGCCACCTTGTGCATCTGGCTTATGTGGGTCCTGGAGAATCAAACCAAGGTCCTTTGGCTTTGCAGGCAAACACCTTAACCACTAATCCATCCTTTCAGCTCCAGCTTCCTCCTTTTTATACATCCAGGACCCCAGCCCATGCAATGGTGCCACCCCAGTTAAGGTGGGTCTCCCCACCTTAATTAAACTAATCAAAATACTCCTCACTGGCATTCCGATGGGCTTATTCCCTAGGTGATTCTAGGGCCTGCCAAGTTGACAATCCATAGAAACCATCCCAGTTGGTGACGTGGTCTCAAATAACACCGTCCTTATCTCACTGAGGTGGATATGTGCTTGGTGCCACATGGGCCACATTTAACTGTTAACTTATTCTGTGGTGCTAGGCACACAATGCCAGGTCTTGAACAGGCTAGGCAGGTGCTCTACCACCGAGATGTATCCCAAGTTCTTAGTATTTTGAAACATGGTCTTGTGATATTGCACAGGCTGGCCTTGAATTTACAAGCCCCTGTGTCCTGAGTGCTGGGAAGTGCAGGTATACGCTTCCACACTCGGCTGGAACTCAGCTTTTGTTAGAGATTCACTGTCATTTGCACTGAACTGAAAGGATGCAGGCAAGCAGAGAAGCAGACAGAACTGGGCGATGGACCATGAGGCCGCTTCCACCCTAGGCCTGATGAGCACAAGAACTCATGGCACCTTGAGCCAATGGGGGAGGGTGTGTTTACCAGTGGAGACATGAGCAAGAGGTAAGCTATCACCCAGCCAGAGGTGCAACTCAAGGCAGGAGAAATGGCCAAGACCCTCAGGAAAACTGCAAAGCACCAAGAATCTACTGGGACCACTTCCTGCTTTACTGGGTGTCTGTCATGAACACCTGGCTTGATGGCTCAGTGGGCCATTCTCTTATTTGTTCCCAAGGTCATGTTCCATCTTATAGCTCACAACACCGAGGTGGATGGATACAAGAAAAGTGCTCAGCAGCTTGGGTTTTGCTGGCAGGACTTATCTTCAGTGTTAAATTCCTGCTAAGCCTTTCTGTATCAGCTTTTTCCAAATTCTGGTCATTAACCAGGTATGGTGGCACACACCTGTAATCCAAGAACTCAAGAAATGGAGGCAGAAGGATCACAAGTTTGAGGCCAGCCAGTGCTATACAGAGAGAGTCTGAAGACAGAGACAGAAAGAGAGAGAGGGAAATATGATGATGATGATGATGATGATGATGATGATGATTTGTTTTTTTAAGGTAGGGTTTCACTCTAGCTCAGGCTGACCTGGAATTCACTATGTAGTCTGAGAGTGGCCTCAAACTCATGGCAATCCTTCTACCTCTGCCTCCCAAGTTCTAGGATTAAAGGCATGTGCCACCATGCCTGGCTGAGAGAGATTAATTCTAATATGCAATCAATATTTAGACATTTTTGTTCCTGGCTACCTTACTTCTTCATACTTTATTCATGAAGCCTGGGGAATAGTTTGCACTTACAGCCCATGTCAATTCAGACTGGACACACTGTGAATGCCTAGAAAAGATCTGCTTGCCGCTGGTGACTGCTCTGTGGGACATATGGACAGGGCTCAGCAAACTTTGGCCAAGGTCTTTGTCACAGCCACTCAAGCAGCCACTCCGCGCTGCAGTGTGGGGAGGGAACAGGCACAGGCACTCTGAGGTGAACGCCAATGCAGCCCATCAGAGGCAGGGCGGACGCGGCCAGTGGGCTACAAGTCAGCCAGCCCTCCTCTGCCCTTTCTATGCTGGAAGCCCACCAGTGTTTCTATGCTCTCCAGTTTAAGCCAATAGAGCCTCTCTTTACATTCACTTAAGTTGCCATCATAAATTCCCAATGAAGGCAGTGGCTGTTCTGATCTCTCGTTCTGACTGAGGGATACCAGGTAGTTAACTCCCGATTCCGTTTCACCTTTGCCTGTTTCACCCTCTGTGGTAGTTCGAATGTGTGTCTCCCATAGACTCAGGGGTTTTATTAAAGCTTGTAACTTGGGTCTCCAGCCTTCTGGCTGGAGGAGGTGTCACTGGAGGTGGACCCTGGGTCCAGACCTAAGGTGTGCAGAGAGGTCTGAGCTCTGGCCGACTTCTGTGCTTGCTGTCAGCTGGTGGTCTCTCTCTGCTTGGATTGATGGGTGGAAGCTGGCTTCTCCTGCCACTAATGGAACTTCCCATATCTGCAAGCTTGAAATAAATCTCTTCCTCCTATAAAGCTTGGTTGCACGTTCATTCCAGCATGGTGAAGATCTATCTACTACTGCACCCTGCTTTCCCCCTTCCCCTTTATTTTTCTCATCTAAGCTGCCGCTGCTTATGCTGTATTTAAAGCATGGCAGGGGAGGGGGAGCCCTGAGGAGATGGCTCGGCAGGTAAAAGCACTTTCTGTATAATCACAAGGGATTGAGAAGGCCTGAGTTCTATCCTCAGCACCTACTTAAAAAGCTGAGCATGACCATGCATGCCTGTAACCATAGTCCTGTGGGGTGCAGAGACAGGTGAACTTCTGGGGCTCACTGGTCAGCCAGCCTGACTGAAAAAACAAAAACAAAACAAAAAAACCCAGCAGCTCCAGGTTCAGAGAAAGACTCCATCTCAAAGAAACACAGAATGAGAGTGACAGAAGAGGGCAGCCAGTGCTCCCCTGTGGCCTCCAAACAGAGTGTGCACATCTGCACACACATGTGCACACAGCGTACATACACACACGACACCATGCATGCTACATACACACATGCCAAACAAAAGCATGTGGGCCCATGATGTTGCCTGCTCATGGCCTGGAACCCTGAATCCAGGCAGTGGGAAGGTGATTTCTAGGTAGCCGAAGGCAGCTGGCTCGGCTTCCAGGGTCCAGATTCAATTGTCCTTCTCATGCTCTGAGGCCCCAGGACTCCTGGAAATTGTCAGTGGAACAGCACGGGGGGGGGGGGCGCATCACCCCTCACATCCAACAGGTGTAAGCCAAATTGCTCCAGCACTGGCGTTAGCTCCAGTGACCTCGCTCAGTTCCGCAGAGGGAATTAGTTTCAAATGACAAACATTAGTCTAGTGGCTTCCAAATGTCATTCCCTAGCCTCAGGGTTACTGGAGCAGCCAGCTTCTTAAATTGTGGGTCACAACCCTATATGGAACCATGTAACTGAATGTGGAGGTGGAGAAAGTTTGGTAACAGTAAAAGGTTTCTGAACACACAACAACCAAAAATGAATTTAAAATCAAAGGCATAATGGACCAAAGGTATTTCTGGCAGTGCTCACCATGTTACATGGTGTGACCTCACTGCAGCCTGGGCTCTGAACACACATGTGCCCTTTATACCATATACATGTACCAATGAGCACAACCTGAAACATCCAGGCTCACGTTTCCAACCATGCACGCTGTACCTTGGGGTGACTTTACTGTGCCTGCAAAGTTTTCTGCTCTTTACAGAATTAGAATGGTTTAATTAAAAAAGCAAAGACTTTTAATATTTTCCTACCATCAATATGCAGCATACAAGTATTCAAATACTATGCATTTGAACTATATTGTGTTAGGGTGTTTGGTTTTAAAAACTGGCATTTGATTTGCTGACTTAAGTTTCATTAAAAAAAAATCATTAAGTGAAACTTGGCTTGGGATTAGCAGAGAATTTCCTTTAGTTTCTGAAATGGCTTTAAACTGACTTTTGCTATTTTGTACGACATATTTATGGGAAGTGGCATTCTCGTCATTGATGATTACAAAATCAAAATATCAATCAACTCTAAAAAAATGTTGATATTTTACTCCTATAGTATCAAATACTCAGTCAAGATTTAACTCTTTATGTAAAAGTTAATAAGTACATCCATCTCATTAGTGTGCATACTTGCCTTTATCTAAAATTATATGTCTACCAAAGGATTATTTTTTGAATTTTATTATTTATTTATTTGAGAGAAAGACACAGGGAGAGAGCAAGACAATGGGTGTGCCAGGGCCTTCAGCCACTGCAAACAAGCTCCAGACACATGTGCCACCTTGTGTATCTGGCTTATGTGTGTCTTGGGGAATTGAATCAAGGTCCTTTGGCTTTTCAGGCAAACACCTTAACTGCGAAGCCATCTCTCCATCCCCAAAAGATTATTCTAAAGATAAATTTTATGATTTGTTATCAGTAAAAGTTTGATTTGTATGCAGAGACATTTATCTTACCCATAACTGTAGGCTAACTCCACAATGCACGACCCATATACCTCAACAAGGAGGGGCCAATGGGGAGGGGTAGGTCACAGATGAGCCTAATAATGGTACCAAACTGACTGTATTTGCTGAATACAAAACTAATTAATAAAAAATATATTTTAAAAAGTTTGATTTGTATACTGATTTTGTATGCTTACATACCTGAGTTATATAAAACTTTCTCGGATAAAAAAAAGGTCATAAGTGGGAAAAATGTAAGAAGGTCTGGTGGGCCTCAGAAAGAAGCCCCAGCCAGGCCCTATCCTTCTCAGGGCCTTGTTGCTGGCCGGCTTCTGAGGATTGAAAGACAGCTGACCAGGAAGCACCACTCTGGAGCTTTTGGAGAGGGAAGGGTAAGTCAGACTGCCCAGTGAGTGCACCAGGAAGCCACCTGCAGCGTGAGTGCAGAATGCTCATGGCCAATGTGCCTAGAAATGCAAGTGGGGAGGGACAGGGACCTGAGTCTTGCCACCTGGGGGTCTGTCTAGGCCTTGCTTTTCTGGTAGCATCTGGATCTGAAAGACATCTTCAAGTTCTCAACAAATCTCCTTCCTGCTTTAGCACTTCTCATTACGGGAAAATGAGTCCTGCTGAAGGTGGGCAATCACAGTGGTGGAACGTTTCAGTGAATGTGGACAAGTTGAGAACAGGAAAGGAGGGCCAGTTCTGCCGGAGTCCAGCGCCCTTCTTCCTACTGGGTCTTCCTCGAGGGGCTTCATTTATGCTGCTGCGGGACTGTCTCCCTTGCTCAGAGCAGAAAGCACTGCCCCATGGAAGGCTGCTGGCTGGGGGCATGGAGGTTGCTGAGTCTCAGTGGTAACTGTCTCTCCAAAGCATGACCAATTAGAACACTGCCCACCAAGTTGGTTAATTTGGGTGGAATTTCCACTAGAAAAAAAATTGTGACATTTGTCAATATTCCATGATGTTTTGGGGTTCCAGAGGCCAGGCTTGGCAGTCATCAGCAAAAGTCCCACCTGGTGGGCATCAGGGGCTACTCTGCCCAGTGTTACAGACTTCCTGCTGGGAGTGCAGTGTTTGCGCAGTGTCCCTTCGCCACCCCCAGATCATGCCCACTTAGAGAGAAAAGTTTGAAATTGGGACTTCGTAGATCTAACTGAGGTCCCATTAGACAAGGGCCTGAGTCCAATGACTAGTGTCCTGGTAAGAGGAGGCACCATGATGATGGAGGCAGAGGGAAGTGGCACAGTTGGTAGTCCAGGAAGGCCAGAAACACCCCAAAACCAAGACATACAAGAAGCAGGATGTGGCCCTGCAGGCACCTGGGCTTTGGGCCTCCAGAACTGTGAAAGAGGAAGGTTTGGTTGTTTGTTACAATGGTCCCAGGAAGTGACTGCAAGGAGCTGGTGCAGGAAGTGATCTTTCTGCTTTACCCTAAAAGTACCCTCTCTAAGCAGCAGGGCACTCCTCAGAACCAAGTTCTCACTCTATTTTGTGCTTTGCCAGCTCCTTGCCTCCCTGAAAGATGCCTCTCTTCTCATAGCAAACTGGCCTTGCCTGTTCCCATGGGCCCTGTCCTTCCTCTGGACCCCAAGATTCCTTCTCCATCTGCTGGTCTCTGCAGTGCCATCACCTGGGTCTGCCCATGCCTTCTCTCTCCCTCTGACTCCTGAAGGTGGCTCAGGGCCAAAGCCAGCTCTACCAAGAGTGAATCAGCACCCAGGCATTCAGCAGAGCTCACTCTACAAGCACTCAAAGAAGAAATCACTGAGTTTTTGTAGGCACAGCAGGGATTAGAAAACCACTATTCAAGGCTCAATGTGTGTCAAAGCTGCACTGAACCTTTGTTCTTGATGGGTATGTTTCTCCTGCTCCTAGCTAGTGAGGAGATAAATGCTCAGGTCCCATTTGATGGATAAAGTGACCAAAGCCCAGCATTTCCATAGGGGCCAGAGGACTGTGACAGGCCCCTTGTACCACTTTACCTCTCTGGGCATAACCCTGCTTTTGGGCAAAATCAACCCTGTACAAAGGAAATGGCAGCTTTGCTCTTTGAAGCCTTTTCCCCACCTTCTGCTAATGGCACTGCAGCCCTCACCATTGCTGGCATCTTGATGTAAAACCCAGTTGCCCTAAATATTGGAGATCACGAAGCTCCTTCTTAATATGTAGGTATGTGTATATGTATGCATGTTTGTATATATGTATGTTTGTATGCATGTGTGTTGTGTATATGTATGTATGCATGTTTGTTTGTATTTGTCCACTACGTGATGGGGAGCACACATGCCATGGCATGAGTGTGGAGGGCAGAGGAAGTGTCTGTGCTTCACTTTCCGTGAGACAGTGTCTCTTACTGCTGAAAGCCGGCTTTACATAGGTGTCGGGAGACTGAACTCCAGCCAATGGGCTTTACAAGCAAGGGCCTTAACCACAGAGCCATCTCCCAGCCCTGGATTTTATAGCTCCAAAACAACTGTAGACAAGACAGCGATGATAAGCACTTGTACACCCCACTTTCTGTCAGTACAGAACAGCCCCACTCCCTCTGGGCAGGCATCCGGTGCTCCTCCTGTGGACGATGGGAGCACTGGGATGGGTTTCCTAGGACCCAAGTGGGTGTGGAATAGCACACTGGGCAGGCAGAGGCACCTTCAGAGCTGAGAGAGCCCCACAGATCTACTGGGCTAAGCAAGCATTGTTCTCAGGCCTCATGCCCCAAACCTGCCGCGGTCCATCTGTCTGCCTCCTCTGAGCCCAGCCCAGTTACAGCAGAGGCTCAACCCACTGAAGGCTTGAGCCACAGAGCCTGCGGTCAGCTGCTCAGCTCTCTGCAATCTGATTCTGACCTGCACAGCAGGACAGGATTCCCCAGGCCCCAGCCGCCTCCTCTGTGCCAAGAGAGGTCATGATAGCCATGCCTTGACAGGTCATTGGCCATTGGGTCCTTGGTCCAGGTTGTGACATATAGAGCATCAGAAAATGGTCCCTTGGAAAGAGTGTGAGAGCCACAGGGTGGGAAAGCGTACTCTCCCCCGACACACAGGGACTGAATGGGGCATTCATGACCCCACGGTGACTACTGATAACCCACTGAGGGGGCCCTCAGGGGGATAGTTGCGGGGTGAGGGAACATAAGAGTATAACCCAATGGGAGTGTGATCAATAAGCAAGATGTTAACTTAAATACATTAAAGTTCCCAATAAAATTGTAAAAAGAAGGAAGGAAGGAAATGACCCCTTCCCAAACACCTCCACTTCCTCCTCCTTCCCCTCTCAGGAAACCACCCTGAGATGTGTCCATGTTAGAGCAAGACAGAACTGGCCTGTGTTGTCCAGTGGTATCACTATGTAACCCCAGTCTGAGTTGCAGTGCTCAGATGGCCGCCCAGCCCTGGTGCCCACTCCTCTGTGTCAAAGGAACTGCCCCTGGCCCACAGATGAGCCAGGCACAGACTGATCAGGACAGAATTCCCAGAACCTGGGCCATTCCTTAGTCCCTCTGGCACCTGCTGCTTGGGCCCATCTCCTGACGACTGTGACAGTGGCCTTATGAGAGCTTGCCAAGCCCACCTGAGTAAAGCCAGTGCCATCTTACCTTGGGGATTCTGCTACTGGAGAAGTCATCAGGTACCCATGAAGGACAGAGCTTTTGGCTTCACTTCACTGTGTGACTTTGGCCTCCTGAAATCCATTCCATCCTCTTTAGGGAAACATCCCCCATCTTGAAGGTGTGGGGAAGAAGAGGTGAGGGAGTGACAGCCCTGAACAGGGTTGGCAGATAGCCGCCCTTCCTCGGGGCTGCGGTGACAGGTGGCTCGTGAGTCCTCTCCAGGCTTTCTATAGTTCCATGACCAAATCGAAGCAGGAGCCTTGCTTGCTAAGGTTCAAGCCCGCAGGAGGAGACTGAGCCGGCCAGTGTACTGGACTGAACTGTGGCCCCACAATTTACAGGTGGAAACTCTAGTACCTAAAGTGGCTGTTTGGAGATGGGGCCTTGAAGGAGGTTAGCAAGTTTAGCTGGGTCCATGGGGCGGGGCACTGATCTAATAGGAAGCAGAAGAGACCCCAGGGATGTGCCCACACACAGGAAAGGCTGTGGGAGGACCCGGAAGAAGGTGGCTGTCTAGACCAGGAAGAGACACGTAGCCAGCAGCCAGCTCCACCTAACCTTGACCTTGGACTTGCAACTTCCAGAACTGTGAGGCAGTGAAGGAAGGTCTGCTGTGCACGCCGCCAGCCTGGGGCATACCGTTACGTCATCTTGAGCAGACTAATCCAGCAAGCCTCCCTGAGCTCAGGTATTGGTCCTGAAAACTATATTTTAATTGCTTCATGAATTGATTCCTGACCACATCCTGAAATGTTACCTGTTCAACGTGGATGATACCTTAGTAGCTGGACCTTGGCATTGCCATCCACGTGGCATCTGTCAGGCTTGGCTCCATGCTGCTAGTGTGATACAGAGCCCCCCAATGCTGAAGGGCCTCATAAACCTCCTTCTGGAAGTTGGGACACATTCACATGCCCCTCTGGAATGTTGTCTGCCATCAAGTTCAAGGGATATTCACAGGGAGTAATTTTCCCCTCAGAAATGCATTTAGAAATGGCTGTGTTGGTGGCCTGGAATGGCAATTGCTCCCAGCTCCTAATTTGAGACACCCTCCCCCAGGCAGCACATGAGGCCCCATGCAAATGATGCCAACACCCAGTTTGGCTCAGTGCTGTCGTGCTGGCTGCTGCGGGGAGGCAGAGCAGGTAATTTGGGCACCACATCAAGGCATAAAAACCTCTGCATGTGCCTTGAAATACATGAAGGAGCAGGGGAAGGGTGGCCAGCAGCATGAAGTCACTGGCTTGGTGGCTTCACTGAGGACTAGGCCTGTCGATCAGATACACATTCACAGGGCAGGGACTGACCAAGGGCTGTGGGTGGCCCCCCAGGACTGGGTGTGGGGGCCCATTGCGCTTCCAGCTTTTACCAGCTCCCTGGCATTGGCAGCAAGGGTGTGAAGAGTTCTGAGTCTGTGACTCTTTGGAGGGTGTATGTGGTCCTGATGCCCAGGTAAGAACAAGTGCTTGTGGCAGGACCCCGTGTCCAAGATGCTGTGTGGGAGGCTACCTTAGGGAGGCATCGGAGGCCATGGCCAAGGCCCTTCCAAGTGAGAAGAAATATTCCCTTGTCCATTGCCCACCACACTCACTGACTCCTAAGACTTCGATGTTGGCGAAACATCCATGCCCAGTGCCCACCTCAATAGACCAAACTCCAGGCTGGAGAAAGAGCACGGAGTCGTCTGGTCAGCAGCACCCACGCCCAGGCCTCTGCTCATTTCATTTCCTTCCCTCGGCCCACTGCAGTGTCCAAGCCAGACAACACAGCCCACAAGGAAGAGAGCCCCAGCTAGTTGGGACAAGGACATACAGTTGGCTTCTGAGGCTGTAGAGGTTGGAAGGCCACCTTGTCGTTACACCTATGGGCCCATTCCCTTTAGGATTAGGTCATGGCCAGGGCTAACTGTGAGGTCAAAGTTGGGGTCATGGTTAGAGCTGAGATTCCACTAGGTTCTTCTCTGGTTCTGAGGATGATGCCTCTCTGAAAATGTCCTGAGTCCTGACTCAGTCTCCACTCACCCTGTCCTGGCAACCTCGGCCCTCACCTATGGTACTTTCACCCATATGGAGTAATCGGAACATTCCACAAAGGCCCAGCGACACTAAGCATTTCTCAGGGAAATCTGAGCGAAAGCATCAGACATGAAGCTCACCCAGTGCATCCCACCCTCAGACTCACCTCCGCAGGATGCCCTGGCTAGGGGTGTTCCAGACATGGGGCCCCGAGCACTCTGCTCCAGCTCTCTGTCCTGTGGAAGGAAACTGCCTCCAGGATACCTGAATCCTCAGGGTCAACCATGTCTTCATGGTAGGGGCCACCTTTCATTGCATACATCACACACGCCTGATAATGCTCACCTGAAGCCCACTACGTCCAGAAGAGCCCATCCCAGGCTGCAGACCGGAGCTTCTTTAGTTGTGGGTTTCACTTTGCCTCCTAGTTACAGAGCCCACCCTCCTTGGCTACGGCTGATCAGCCAGGTGTACGATTCAACTCACTGCACCCTTCAAGTACATCTCTGGGCCAGGGTGAGAGGTGAGCCTGGGCATCTGTGCCAGCTGGTGATATCAGGCAGCTCTACCTGGCCTGGGAGGGAACCAGAGAAGGAAAACCAGGGACACTATACTGCCTGCAGACCAGACAATCCGGCATGCAGGGCCAGTCTATATCAGCACGTCTGGTGTGGGGGAAGGTGGGTGATGGGAAGTGTAAGTGCTGGGTAAAGCACCCAGCTACGGTGGCTTGGACTTCTGCCATGAACACAATGCTGCTGGCAAAGGCCCTACGGCCTGCAGTGCCCAAGGGAAAGAGGGCATAGGGAGTCAGGGCTGCTCCGAAGGCTAGAGACCCACGCGCCTCACGGAGGTCAGAGTGAGTACAGAAAGCACAGAGGGAGGTGTGACTCTTGGTGTCTAGTCTGGCCAGCCTCCCTGAGCCTCATCTGCTGGGTGTCCTTCTGCCTGTGCTCTGGATCACTCAAGGCTGACATTCTGGGTGTCTTGTCGCTGTCATAATAAACTGATACCAAATGGGTGACTTGAAGCAACACGTTTCTGGAGGCCAGAAGTCCAACATCAAGTGTTGGCAGGACAGCTCCATATGGAGCCCAGAGGGGCATCCATCCAGACCTCTGCTGGTTTTGGTGGCTGTCGGTAGTCCTGGGTGCTCTGTGGTGTGTGGCCACATCACCATCTGCAGTCACTGTCACACCCACTTCTCTGTCTCTGTGAGTCCTTTCCTGTGTCTCACATCCACTGTTACTGGATTTAGAGTCCATCCTGGTCCAAGACGACCTTGAACTGTCATTGGATTTAGAATCCACCCGTGTTTAGGATGTCCTTGGTCTACAGTCACATTTTCATCCATACTACATCTACATAAGACCCAGCATGAGGTTCTGAGTGGACACGGACTTCTAAGCACGCCCTCCACAGCCTCAGCATTGCTTGTCCAGCCAACTGCAGAGAATGCAAACATTGGGCACCGCGCAGGGCAGAGGCAGCTCTCCTGCCAGACAGACTTCCACTGCATTTCCTTCACAGCTCAATGCATGCATGACGTGTGTGTGTTCACACATGTACAGGTGCACATGTGTGAGCATGTGTGGAGGTCGGAGGCCAGTCTCAGGTGTCAATCACCTCCACAGCATTGCCTGCCTCCTTGAGTCTGGGTCTCTCATGGGCATGGAGCTCACATATTCAGCTAGGCTGGCCGGCCAGAGAGCTCAGGGGTCCTCCTGGCTCGGCCTCCCCAGCTGTAAGATGATGAATACAAGCCACTGTGCCCAGCATCATTATGTGGATTCTGGGAATTAAACTCAGGTCTTCATGCTTGTGAGGTGAGTGTCTTACTGGCTGAGCTATCTCCCCAACCCCAATTTCTTTATTTTCTAGCTTAGTTTCTTCTTTTCTCTCTCTTTTTTTTAAGATTTATTTTTATTTATCTATTTATTAGAGAGAGAAAGAGAGAGAATGGGCATGCCAGGGCCTCTAGCCACTGCAAATGAACTCCAGACGCATGTGCTACCATGTGCATCTGGCTTATGTGGGACCTGGAGAATTGAACCTGAGTCCTTAGCTTTGCAGGCATACGCCTTAACTGCTAAGCCATCTCTCCAGCCCATTTCTTCTCTTTCTGAGACAGAGTCTTGCCATGTTGCCCAGGCTGGCCTCTGCCTCTACTCCTGAATACTGAGGTTACAGCCTGCAACACTAACCCTACTATTAATTATATTTTAATATTATAATAGCCCTAGAAAATTGGCATTGGAGGAAATTTTTCCATTGTGAAAATAGTAAATTTATTATTTTATGGTATTGTAGGTCAGCGGTCCAAGCTGGGTCTCACCAGGCACACAGCAAGGTGTCAGTCAACAAGACTGTCACCAGGCACACAGTAAGGTGTCTGTCAGTCAACAAGACTGTGTTGCTTCCTTTCTGGGGCTTGGAGAATGCCATCCTCTGTGTCTCTGGCTGCCAGAGAAGGCTGCCCATCTTCCTTGGCTTGTGGCCCCTTCCCTTGTCCTGTAAGCCAGTGATGGCCAGTGTTGACCTCTCACATGACACCCCTCTCTCTGCCATGTCTTCTCTTTTGCTTTAACAGACCGTTGTGACTGCATCACACTCACCCTATAATCCAAGATAATATTTCATTGTAAAGTCATCTGATTAGCCGCTTTAATTCTGTCTGCAGCCTTAATTCCCCTCTGCCACATCAGACAACGTAGTCATAGGGCCCAGGGATTAGGATGAGGATATCCTGAGAGGGACCTTACTCTGTCTACCACAGGGTTTTCCTAGGTTTCTTATTGTTATTGATCTCTGACTTAATTCCACTTTTATTAGAGTACACCTTCTGCATTATTCCAGTCCTATACATTTATTACCACTTACTTTGCTGGCATGTGGGGGTGCACCTCAAAGAACCCCACATGCACCCTTAAAGGGAAAGTGCACCATGCAGAGCACGAGTTAGGTCAAGATGTGAAAGTTTTCGTGTCTGCTGTGTTTTGACTGAAGTTTTCTGTCTGTTCTCTCAGAGTCTGAGAGGTGGGTGCTAACATCCACAAGCTTGCATAGGTGTCCTCTTCTTGCAGATGCACACATTATTTATTACTGTCTTCCAACAAGCTGACACTTGTTTATGAAGTCCCTTCTGTCTGACACCCATTCAGCCACTCCAGAGTTTTCCTCACATATCCATTGCATAGTCTATCTGTGTTCCACTGCTTTTGCTCAGTCTGAATTTTCATATTCAAAGCAGCACACAAAATAATTACTATAGCCAGATCTTGAATTTTAACTTTTTTGCATGTGTAATATAGTATGTGTGGTGTGTATGTAGTGTAATCACATGTAAGTGTGTATGACGCCCCCCCCCCCATGCACACACCTGAGGAAGCCTGAGGAAAACATGCGAGGTTGTCTTCTACTCTTCAGCATAGTTAGCTTAAGATGGGGTCTGTGTCTGAGCGAGTCCCCGGGGTCTCCACCCTCCCCTAGGAATGGCATTGCAGGGATGTGTTCCCAGGTTTTTACATGGGAGCTGGGGATCAAACTAGGCCCTCTCAGATCCTCAGGCTTATGTAGCAAGTGTTATTATTGGAACATCTCCCCGACTCTAAGTGGTTTTTGTTGTTGATATTGTTTCTTTAATTCTTTTTCTTTCTTTCTTTTCTTCTTTTTTTTTTTTAAGGTAGGGTCTCACTTTAGCTCAGGCTGATCTGGAATTCATTATGTAGTCTCAGGGTGGCCTTGAACTCACAGCAAACCTCCTACCTCTGCCTCCCAAGTGCTGGAATTAAAGGTGTTTGCCACCATGCCCAGCTCTAATTCATTTTATCATGAATTGTGATAGATAAATAAATAAATAAATATATATATATATACATACATCATAATATATATATTATATATTATATACATATATACATACATATACATATACATATACATACATACATACATACATACACACACACACACACATACATACATACATATATATATATATATATATACATATATATATATATATATATATATCAGTGAAACAATGGGCTGGTGATATGGCTCGGTGGTTAAGGCACTTGCCAGCAAAGCGTAACTCCAGTTCTGATTCCCCAGCACCCACATAACTCCAGATGCACAAAGTGGTACATGTATCTGGAGCTCACTTGCAGCTGCTGGAGGCCTTGGTGTACTCATTCTCTCTGTCTCTCTTTCTATCTCTCTGTGCTTGCAAATAAAACATTTAATATATACATATATAACCAAATGTACCACTTTAACTATTTTCTTTCCTTTTTTAAAAAAAGTACATGGTCTCCTATAGCTTAGATTAGCCTAAGCCCATGGTGCAACCAAGGCTGGCTTGAACTCCTGATCCTCCTGCCTCAGCCTCCCTAGTGCTGGGATTACAGGTGTGCACCACCACATCTGGCTGACCTTATCATTGTTCAGTGCCTGGTTGAGTCCTTTTGACTATGTGTGTCTGCTCTGCAACAAAGCTCCAGAATGCCCCCACCCTGCGGGTTGTGGTTCTGCATCCGCTAATCCCAATTCTGTGGCCAGGCACAGTGGTGCATGCTTATGGCCCTGGCACTCAGCAGGCAGGGGCAGGTTTGCTGCAACAATGAGGTCGGTCTGGTCTACATCCAGGTACGGTGGTGCATCCTTGTAACCCCAGCACTCAGCAGGCAGAGGCAGGGGGGTTGCTGCAACTTTGAGGTCGGTCTGGTCTGCATCCAGGTACTGTGGTGCATCCTTGTAACCCCAGCACTCAGCAGGCAGAGGCAGGGGGTTGCTGCAACAATGAGGTCGGTCTGGTCTACATCCAGGTACGGTGGTGCATCCTTGTAACCCCAGCACTCAGCAGGCAGAGGCAGGGGGTTGCTGCAACTATGAGGTCGGTCTGGTCTACATCCAGGTACGGTGGTGCATCCTTGTAACCCCAGCACTCAGCAGGCAGAGGCAGGGGGTTGCTGCAACTATGAGGTCGGTCTGGTCTACCTAGTGAGCTTCAGGTCAGCTGGGGCTACATAGTGATGCTATGTCTGCAAAAACAATAAAAGTAAAATAAAAGTATTTCTCTCTTCTCTGCTCCTTACAGCAACTCTTCTACTTTTTGTCTCTGAGTCCAGCTGCTCCAGGTGTCTCAGGTAAGTGACATCATTTGTACTTCTCTTCCTGCGACGGGCATGTTTCACGTAATATAACATCTTCCAGGCTTGCCTCCTTCCCTCCTTCCAAGCCTCAATTCTACACCACGTTTTCGTTACCGGCTCATCTGTCAGTGGGCACATAGGCTGCTTCCACATTTGGCCATTAGGATGCTGCTATTTTCATGGGTGTAGATTATCTCTTTGAGACCATGATTTAATTTTTTTGGATAAATACCCAGATATGGAATTGTTGGGTCATAATAAAAGTTTGGTTTTTAATTTTGGGGGTACTATGATACTATTTTGTATACTGAGTGAACTTTACATTTCCACCAACAGTGAGTAAAATTATGCCAAAACCTCTGCCTTCCCTTCCCAAAAGCCATTTTAATGGTTGTGAGACGTGTTTATTTTCTCCCCTTTTGGGCAGTGTGTATGTATGTGCCCATGCATGTTTATATGCATGTGTGTAGTGGTTTTAATGTGAAGTGTCCCCAATAGCCTCATGTTTTTCTTTAAAAAATCTTTGTAATTTTTTTGTTTTTGTTTTTTTTAGTTAATTATTTTATTTTATTATTTTTTTTAAATTTATTTATTTATTTATTTGAGAGAGACAGACACAGAGAGAAAGACAGAGGGAGAGAGAGAGAATGGGCGCGCCAGGGCTTCCAGCCTCTGCAAACGAACTCCAGATGCGTGCGCCCCCTTGTGCATCTGGCTAACATGGGACCTGGGGAACCGAGCCTCGAACCGGGGTCCTTAGGCTTCACAGGCAAGCACTTAACTGCTAAGCCATCTCTCCAGCCCAATTTTTTTATTTTTAATTTTTAATTTTTTTGTTGACAACTTCCATAACTGTAAACAATATCCTATGGTAATTCCTCCCTCCCCCCACTTTCCCCATTGAAACTCCACTCTCACCATGTCCCCTCCCCCTCTCAATCAGTCTCTCTTTTATTTTGATAACATGATCTTTTCCTGCTATTATAATGGTCTTGTGTAGGTAGTATCAGACACTGTGAGGTCATGGATATCCAGGCCATTTTGTGTCTGGATGTTTTTATTTTTATTTGTAAGTGACAGAGAGAGAGAATGGGCACACCAGGGCCTCCAGCCACTGCAAAAGAACTCCAGGTGCATGCACCACCTTGTGCATCTGGCTTACATGGGTACTGGGGGAAATGAAGCCTAGAACTGGGGTCCTTAGGCTTCACAAACAAGTGCTTAACCACTAAGCCATCTCTCCAGCCCTGAGCCTCATACTCACTCTCCATGCTTCCATAGCAAGCACTTTACCAACTAAGCTATCTACCCATTCCTCCCTTGTTATCAGCAACCAATTCTACAAAATAATGGTTTCATTATAGGCCTTTATTTTAATCAATTCTGGAAAAATCTGTCTTTCAATTACAGTGCTTGGTATTTTAACCTTTCACATAATTATTGACATGTTTGGATGAGGTGTGCTAATTTACTATTTCCTGTTTCTTTTCTTACTGCACCCCTCATTGTATGCCTTATTTTGGGTTGTTTAAATATTTTTTAAAGTCTTCATTCTAACTAGTCTACTGTGTCTCAGCTGTTCTCTTTCCATGACTGCTTAGGAGTCACAATATAGATGACATCCTTCTGCAGCAGTTTCATTCCCATTGTTGGGACAAAACACCCAACCAAAAGCATCTTGTGGGAGGAAAGGATTTATTCAGGCTTAGTGTTTTGAATAGAAACTTAATCATGACAGAGAAGAGGTTGACAGTTGACTCACAACTTCACATATCTGCAGCAGAGAAAGAGAGCAGTGGGGAGAGAAAGAGAAGCAAGAGCTGGCTCTGAGCACACAGCAGGTCTGGACCAATCAACTGCATGTTCTGGCCCAGCAACACACATCCAGCAATGCTCCACCTCCCAACAGTTCCACCAGCTGGGGAATAAGAGGGAAACTTAATTACAAACACTGGAGGCTGTGGGGGACATTTCACATTCAAACCAACACACAATCTCTTTCAGCTTGGTGACTGTCATATACTATATGGACACCTCCCATCTTCCTATGCCCATTATTTATGTTAAACTTGTCATTGTGAATCATATTCATATTGATAATGAATACCACATTACAACATAACATTTAAAAAAATTTTTTTTGTTTATTTTAATTTATTTATTTGAGAGTGACAGACAGAGAGAGAAAGAGGCAGATGGAGAGTGAGAGAGAGAATGGGCGCGCCAGGGCCTCCAGTCACTGCGAACGAACTCCAGACATGTGCGCCCCCTTGTGCATCTGGCTAACGTGGGTCCTGGGGAATCGAGCCTCGAACTGGGGTCCTTAGGCTTCACAGGCAAGCGCTTAACCGCTAAGCCATCTCTCCAGCCCACAACATGACATTTTTGCCTTAAATAATCTTTTGTATTTGAGAGTTTATTTGCAGCAGCAGGAGAGCCTAATGTGCCCATTCTTTGCCTCTTTCTTTCAAATAATAAATAAAATTATTTTAATGGTTATTTATTTGAGAGAGAATGGGCACATCAGGGCCTCTAGCCACTGCAACAAATGAACTCCAGATGCATGTATCACTTGTATATCTGACTCCATGTGGGCACTGAGGAATTGAACCTAAGCCTTAACTGCTGAGCCATCTCTCCAGCCTCAATAAAAACATTTTTGAAAGGTCTTTTATAATAGTATACATCTTCCCAGCTTAGAAACTTCATTGCCTCATGAGATCTAAATTTCCAGTTAGCATAATTGCCCTCCAAAGAACTTTACCCAAGATTTATCACAGATGGCAATAAATCCCTTAAACTCGCATTGTCTATATTTCCCCTCGTCCCAGCAGGACTGTCCCTGATTACAGAATTCTAGATGCTCTTTCAGGACGCAGTTCCACTGCTTTCTTGCCTCCATAGTCTCATTGAGAAGTCTGTCGTCATCATATCTTCTTCAGGGAATGACTCTTTGTCTGGGTGGTTTCAGGACTTCCTCTTTCTTAACTGCAAAGTGAGTCCCTTGAGTGCCAGCCTGAATCACAGTTAAGACCTCTTTTCCTTGGATGACTGCTATGAGTAAGCAGTTCAAAGTCACCATAATAATAGCCTTGGGTAGAAGCAGGTCCAGGTCTGACAGGGGCTGACTTGGCCATACCACTATCTTGCTTCTAATATGCAAATGTTTTGCCACCTGTCACAAAGGCTGGAGGACTATGAACAGGATATGGACTGTGAAGGGAAGAGACTTCCATCAAGGCAAAGATGGGTTACTTCTTCTGAGCCATCTCTCCTTGGTTTGCCAGTTGCCATCTTTCTGCATCTCCTCATACATGTTAATACTCTGCTCTTATTGTCTGCCCTAAACTCATTTTATTTATTATTTATTTTTGAAAGAGAGAGAGAGAGAAAGGGTACACCAGGGCCTGTAGCCACTGCAAATGAACTCCAGATGCATGTGCCACCTTGTGCATCTGGCTAACATGGGTCCTGGAGAATCGAACATGGGTTCTACGGCTGTGCAGCCAAGTACCTAAGCCATCCCTCCAGCCCCTAAACTCATTTTTTATAAAGTAAAGAATCAGAGCCATACCAGCACTTGGGAGGAAGGGGTAGGAGGATTATCATGAGTTTGAGGCCAGCCAGAGACTGCAGTGTGAGTTCCAGGTCAGACTGGGCCAGAGTGAGACCCTGCAAACAAAAAAAAGAAGAAGAATCAGGATTCACCTCAGTGACCTACTTTTACTCTCTTTTTTTAATAAGCTAGGCATGATGGCACACACCTTTTTTTTTATTGTTGTTTATTTATTTTTTTTATTTATTTGAGAGCAACAGACAGAGAGAGAAAGAGGCAGAGAGAGAGGGAGAGTGGGCTCACCAGGGCTTCCAGCCACTGCAAACAAACTCCAGATGCGTGTGCCCCCTTGTGCATCTGGCTAACATGGGTCCTGGGGAATTGGGCCTTGAACCGGGGTCCTTAGGCTTCACAGGCAAGCACATAACTGCTAAGCCATCTCTCCAGCCCCTACTTTTACTCTTAATACCTTCAAAGATCCAACCTCAAAAGAGTCACAATTTGATTACTTTTTTGATTAGGACTTCCACATGATTCTAAGGAGCACCATTCACCCACAGGCCTGCCCTTGGCAGGCTGCAAACTAGAGAGGCTGTCTCATGGCCCATGGTGTAGAATTCATGTAGCAGCTCCCTTAAGTCTAGCACCTCAAGTCTATGTAAGGCTCTCACTTTATCTCTTGTTCCTTTATTTTCCCTACTATCCAAATGGCAGATAGTGTGGCTCCTATTTTGTACATGTAAAAGTGACCCCAAGTCACCCAGACCCTACACAGAGCATTTCTTCCATTGATGGCTGGCATATCAGAGTAGGGTTAGCTTGACTTTTGTTTTAAGCTACTCTTATTGACCTGCTCAACAGCTCCTGCCTTATTCCATTCAGGCTGCCATTCACCAGGTAGCTTAAACAATATTTCCCAAGGCCAGTAGTGTGAAATCAAAGCACCTGCATGGCCAGGTGCACACTCCCCTTTCTGTTCCCATAGAAGCCTTTATTCTGTCTCACATGGAGAAAGGGCAAGTGAGTGTTTTGACAGCTTTTCTTTTAAAGAGCCATGTTATGCTGCATCAAGCCCCTTTATGGCTTTCCATAACCTTAATTACTTCCTTACAGGCCCTGCCTCCAAGTATGTTCCCTCTGGGAATTAAAGCATCAGTATGTGAATCTGAGGGACACTGTTCAGTTCACTGCAGCCCCCATGTTTCTCTGATGAGGAAACTGAGCCTCATGAAGATGCAGGCACAGATTGGAGAGTGGCATGCCTGGGTACCCCTTCCTATGTATTATGGAGTTTTCCTAGGGAAACACCAACAGACAACTATTCACCCCAAATAGACAATGACAAAGACCAAAGAAACAATTATACCAATAAACCAGATGAACTACTGGTTAATTGTGTATACTTACAAGAGCATGGATGAGGGGAGGGGTTACCTCCAAGTATACAGAAGAGAGGTTATGTATAGGCATATGGATGAGGGGGTAATTACAGGCATACAGAACAGGGTTATATACAGTTTTATGGAAGAAGGGTTACTTACAAGATCATAGATGAGAAATGACTTAAAGATGTACAGATGAAAGATTATTTACAAGAGTATAGATGAGGGGTTACTTATGGGAGCATGGGTGAAGGTTACTTACAGGAGCATGGATGAGGGGTATTGTAGTTTGAATGGATGTTCCCCAATAGATTCAGGAATTTATTAAAGTTTTCTGCCTGGCTGGAGATGTCACTGTGGGCAGATCCTGGGGTTCAGCCTTAAGATGTGTATGGGGGCAGATAAGGAATTACAACCTAAGGTCTGCAAAGAGTAGTCTGAGTTTTGCCTGCATTCCCTGCTGTTTGGCTGCTGGGTTTTGCTCTTGCTTTTGGTGGTGGGTTTTTCTCTTTTTTGCCACTATGGAACTTCCCCTGGATATGTAAGCCTGAAATAAATTCCACTTCTCCTGTGTCTGGTTTGGAGGTTCATCCCAGCAATGTTGAAGCTAATTATGACAGAAATTGGTACCAGGAGTGGGGTGTTGCTGCATGATGAATCTGACCATGTGGATTTGGGTCTTTTGGAACTTTTGTTTTGGAGGAGTTGTCAAAGACTTGGTACTTGCAACTGAAGATGCTTTCCAGAGTGATAAGCCAAATTTTATGGTCTATTTTTGTGACAGTTTGAAAATGCTAAGTGCAGAGAGAATTGAATTTGGAGGCTTTGCTTATGAACTTTCTAAGGGGAAAAAAAGACAGCAGAGAACTTTGTGGGAGCTGGGCTACTGGTATAAAAGCCAGCTGCATTCTTCTACCCATGCTGAGAGTTTGATCAAGGTTAACTTTGTCATGGACTAAGCCAGGCGTGGTAGCACACACCTTTAATCCCAGCAGTCAGGAGGCAGAGGTAGGAGGATCACTGTGAATATGAGGCAACCCTAAGACTACATAGTGAATTCTAGGTCAGCTTGGGCTAGAGTGAAACCCTACCTCAAAAAAACAAAACAAAACAAAACAAAATGTAATGGACTTATATGATACAAAATTTGAAACTGGAAAAATTCAAACAAGCTTAAAATTTACAGGCACAGGTTTTGGATTACTGAAGCTGCTATTGCCAAATACATTAGCATTTGGAAGGAAGATGGCCCAACTACTTTACATTAAACAATGGAAAGGATGTCTGAGGAAAGATTGAATGGTAGAAATGCAAACTCTTTAGAAAAGAAGGACTCTGCCCTTCAAGATCACGATTTATTTTGTTCCTGAATTAAGAATATGGCTGTCCTGCACACCTGGCATTGGTTTCAGAAGCATGGAAAACGAGTGGAGTATGTCATGAAATGCACGCAGTTCCAGGAGCCACTATTGAGATGCAGCATGAGGCAGGGCATGATGACCCTGATAAAGAGACTAATGAAGCCACTGGAAAGCACAGTTTGCATGGAGACCTAGAGATGTTTTGGATATACCAGAACTGTGCAAGGACTACCATGGGACACTCTTGGCTTGGATGCAAGTTTTCCCTGGCTCCTCAGCCCAGCTTGAGGGGCAGAATTGGAAAATCCAGAGACTGATTATGAATAGTAGACTTGAACTGCAGATGTTTGCCCACTGGCTGTTGAGTTTGCATTGGTTCAGTCTTATATGCCTTATAGCAATGGAAATGCTTACTCTGTGCCATTATATGTTTGTGGTGGTTTGATTCAGGTGTCCCCCATAAACTTAGGTGTTCTGAATGCTAGGTTCCCAGCTGATGGATATTTGGGAATTAATGCCTCCTGGAGGGAGTGTATTGTTGGGGGCGGGCTTAAGGGCTTTATAGCCAGTTTCCCCATGCCAGTGTTTGGCTCACCCTCCTGTTGCTGTAGTCCACCTTATGTTGGCCAGGGGGTGATGTCTACCCTCTGCTCATGCCATCGTTTTTCCCTGCCATCGTGGAGCTTCCCCTCGAGCCTGTAAGCCAAAATAAATCTCTTTTTCCCAGAAGCAGCTCTTGGTTGGGTGATTTCTACCAGCAATGCGAACCGGACTGCAACAATGTTGAAAGCATATAATTTTTTTTTTTTTTTTGATTTTACAGGACTCAGAGTCAAGAGATAACCTTAAATCTCAGAGTAAACTCAGGACTTTGGAGTCTTAAGTTAGTAAAGACTATGGAGACCTTTGAAGTTGAACTGGATACAATTTACATTGTGAGATGGCTATGAATCTATTGTGGGCCAGGGGTAGAATATAGTAGTTTGAATGGATGTCCCACAATAGATTCAGGAGTTCATAAATGCATGTAACTCCTCTGCCTGGGTGGAGGAGGTGTTACTGTGGGCAGGCCCTAGGGTGTGTTTGGTGGTGTATCTGGAGTTACAGCCTAAGGTATACAGAGAGCAGTTTGAGCTCTTCCTGGGTTCCCTGTTGTTTTAGTTGCTTGGTTTTGCTCTTGCTTTTGGTGGTAGGTTTTCTATTTTTTGCCATCACAGAACTTACCCTGGATCTGTAAGCCTGAAATAAACTCTGTTCCTTGTATAAATTGTGTCTACTTTGGAGGTTCATCCGAACAACATGAAGCTGACTACTGCAAAACACTACTCATAGGAGCATGGGTGAGATGGTCACTTAAAGGAGCAAGGATGAGGGGTTACTTACAGAAGCATGGCAGAGGGCCACTTACAGGAGGATGGGTGAGGGTCACTTACAGAGGAATGGGTGAGGGTTGCTTACAGGAGCAGGGGGGAGGGTCATTTACAGGAGCATGGAAGAGGGTCACATACAGGGGCATGGGAGAGGGTCACTTACAGAGGCATGGGGGACGGTCACTTACAGGGGCATGGGGCAGGGTCACTTATAGGAGCATGGGGGAGAGTCACTTACAGGGGCATGGGGAGGATCATTAATAGGAGCATGGAAGAGGGTCACTTACAGGGCCACGGGTGAGGGTCACTTACAGAGGCATGGGGAAGGGTCACTTACTTAGGCATGGGAGAGGGTCACTTACAGAGGCATGGGGGACAGTCACTTACAGGGGCATGGGGGTCACTTTCAGAGGTGTGGCTGACCAAGTTGGTGGCCTCACTGCACAGCCCTCCCAGCGTAGATGGTGACTCACAGAAGCTGACTTGCTCAAGTTCCCTGTGTGACTTCCAGGAGCTGGTTGTAGGACAGTCTGTTCTCCCAAGCAATTCTTACTTTTTTTTTTTTTTTTTTTTTTTGGTTTTTCGAGGTAGGGGTTTCACTCTAGTCCAGAATGACCTGGAACTCACCATGTAGTCTCAGGTGGTCTCAAAATAATGGTGATCCTCCTACTCTGCCTCCCAAGTGCTGGGATTAAAGGTGTACGCCACCACGCCTGACAATTCTTTTTTTTTTTTTTTTGAGGTAGGGTCTCACTCTGGCTCAGGCTGACCTGGAATTAACTATGGAATCTCAGGGTGGCCTTGAACTCACGGCAATCCTCCTACCTCTGCCTCACGAGTGCTGAGATTAAAGGCGTGCGCCACCACACCCAGCAATTCTTACTTTTTATATTACCTGTGGAAGGACCCTGTGACTTGTAAATTTCAGCAATTTTCCAAGACGTGTGAGTTGCTGACTACCTGAGTCTTGCGAGCCTTCCTCTTCCCTCCTTCCTCCTTCCATCTGTCTCCGAGAGAGAACGTTTCAATCTGGAGGAAAGTGCTATAGAACCCCATGCCAGTCTGTCTCCCTGGTTGGGGGCTCAAGCTTTGGTCTTGTACTCCTGGCACAACCGCTTCTACTTCCCCCAGCCTCCCATCACAGGACACTGGTACATTCTTTTCAGGACAACACCTATGATGGCTAGATGGCCATGTGGTTCTCTGGTCCTCCTGAAGCTCAAGCATTAGCTCTTTCTGCACCCCCAAACCTGACCCGAATCAGGCAGCTCCTTCTTGGTTCCCACAGGCACCAGAGCATGGAGCTCTGGTAGGTGTTCTGAGAAAGGCACCCCTTACCGCTGGCTACACGGTCATCTGGTTTCTCAGTGTGTCCTGAGATTCAAGGGTGTATAGTTGACAACCAAAGGAAGAAGCCCACATGGCTCCATGGCAGCTGTGGTCACTGCACTATGTGCCCAGTGTAACACGGGAGCATCCCACCTATCAGCTCCTGGCTCATGCTGCTTTCTCTCCAGCAGGGCATGTCCTGTCCCGGGCACCAGCAATTGTTACTCATGGCTCACCCTTCCCCATCATGATTATACTGGAAATAAAAACATTTACACTTATGTCCTGTGTGGAGGGGCCCTTCTCACAGGCAGACATGGGGCTATGCACTTGGAATGATCTGAGTTGGAACATTTTGAAAAGTTTTACTTCAATGTCATGTTCAGGTACAGATGACAGTGAAGGGAGTCCCTGTCACCACCAGAACTAAAAGGGAGCTCCTAAGGCCAGGCCCACGCCTTCCTTCTGCTGAGGACACACAAAAAGTATGTTTAACCACCAGGTTCCCCAGTGCCAATGGTGAAAAGGTGGCATTTACATGCCAAGGGATACTGAAGCATCCCTGTGGAGAGAGGAGCAGGGTTGCTCACTGCTTCCCATCTCACAGCATCCCTGCAGTACTTGAGGGGAGGCCACTGGCTTCATCCTTGGTCCACCAGCCCAGAGATGCCATTTGCAGGTGTGCATCCCTCAGAAGAAAGAGGGACACATGTGCCTCTTGGCATCGGGTAACTGTAGCTCAACATATAGCCGGGTGCGGTCACAACAGGACAATGTGCAATTATAAGGACAAAAATACCCCAAGGAAATCAACATGGGACTTATTAATATAGGACCCATAGGTGACAACTGCCAGACAATCGGTCAACAAGGGGCCTCGTGTCTGCGTGATCCCAGCTAACCCGTCATGATCTTTATGAAGTGTCCTTCTGGGGGGTCTGGATCTTCAAATATGAGGGGAGACCCTTCCCTTTTATTAGCAGCTAAGCTCTTTATACTTTTACTATATTGCGGCAGGTTAGAAGTCTAAGCTTTATTGTCTTACGTTATTGAAAATCCAGATTCCGGCAGGCTTCTCCCTCAGGTCAAGCTTTGTCTGCGAATACATTCTCATTTTTCCATGTACAGAGACCGTCTGGAGAGGGGCAGGAAAGATTATGACTGTAATATACTTAAATCCAATTTATTTGCCTGACCAGAAACTTCCACCCTCCACTATTGCTTCCTACCCAAGATGTTGTCTTTAATTCTTTCATGACAGCGAGAAGCATGTGTCAGTGGCTTCCAGCAGGTCCAGGTGCCGAGAGAGGCATGGATCCTAATGCAGCTGGGCACCAGACGACAAGTGGATCTGAGAGTTTCCAATTTGGACCTTCCCATTTGCTCCTGTGGAGCGAGTCTTCAGCCACACATGTGTCCTGGAAGAGAAATACAGTGTTTGCTGGCCCAGAAAGATCTTCGCTGGGCCACGGTCCTTGCTGCAGCCTCTCACCTGCATTTCATTTCATCCAGGAGCAGCTAGCTGCCTCAGTGGTTACCCAGCCCCCACATGCTGTCTACCTGGGCCAGGATGGCCTGGCAATATGGTCTTTATAAGTGCCTGTTGCCATTTCCACAGGCCTTGCCCTGGGTGCAGGCTTGTGGTCCTGCACAGGAGGGAATGATCTGGGGTGATGTTCTTAATTAGTGCTTGCTCACTTTAGATGATGGGCTGCAAAGGCACCACCAGGGCAGATGGAGGGGTGCCTGCAGGGTGATCGACAGTGCCCAAACCCTCTCACCACCCCCACTCTTCCCCAAAGATGCCTGGCACTTGCCTTGACCTTGGCTTGCCCATTTGATGAGTCTGGGACTACACAGCCCACTTTATCTATGCCTGCAAGCCCTGCCTACAGCCATTTGAGTGCATTGACTGTGCATTCTTTTCTGCTAGTCCAGAATGGGGAGAAAGCAGAGATAAACAGACAAGAATAAGGTCGTGGTGGGCTCTGAATTCAGGATAGTGGTGTGGAGCCCGACAGCAGAGTCCAGTTGAGAGGGAGGAACACGTGGGGCCATGGACATGCTGCGAGGGAGGACCACATGGGCCTTGGGCATGCCATCAGGGAGGACCACATAGGGCCTTGGACATGCCGTCAGGGAGGACCATGTGGGTCCTTGGACGTGCTGTCAGGGAGGACCACATGGGCCTTGGACATGCCATCAGAGAGGACCATTTGGGTCCTTGGATATGCCATCTGGGATGACCACATAGGGCCTTGGGCATGCCGTCAGGGATAACCACATAGGGCCTTGGACATACCATCAGGCAGGACCACATAGGGCCTTGGACATGCCATCAGGTAGGACCACATAGGGCCTTGGGCATGCCATCAGGCAGGACCACATAGGGCATTGGACATGCCGTCAGGGAGGACCACATAGGGCCTTGGGCATGCCATCAGGCAGGACCACATAGGGCCTTGGACATGCCGTCAGGGAGGACCACATAGGGCCTTGGGCATGCCATCAGGCAGGACCACATAGGGCATTGGACATGCCGTCAGGGAGGACCACATAGGGCCTTGGGCATGCCGTCAGGGAGGACCACATAGGGCCTTGGACATGCCGTCAGGGAGGACCACATAGGGCCTTGGGCATGCCATCAGGCAGGACCACATAGGGCATTGGGCATGCCGTCAGGGAGGACCACATAGGGCCTTGGACATGCCATCAGGGAGGACCACATAGGGCCTTGGGCATGCTGTCAGGGAGGACCACATAGGGCCTTGGACATGCTGTCAGGGAGGACCACATAGGGCCTTGGACATGCCATCAGGGAGGACCACATGGGCCTTGGACATGCCATCAGGGAGGACCACGTGGGACCTTGGACATGCTGCGAGGGAGGGACAATCTGGGCCTTGGACATGCCGTCAGGGAGGACCACATGGGCCTTGGACATGCCATCAGAGAGGACCATTTGGGTCCTTGGACATGCCATCTGGGATGACCACATAGGGCCTTGGACATGCCATCAGGGAGGACCACATAGGGCCTTGGGCATGCCATCAGGCAGGACCACATAGGGCATTGGACATGCCATCAGGGAGGACCACATAGGGCCTTGGGCATGCTGTCAGGGAGGACCACATAGGGCCTTGGACATGCCGTCAGGGAGGACCACATAGGGCCTTGGACATGCCATCAGGGAGGACCACATGGGCCTTGGACATGCCATCAGGGAGGACCACGTGGGACCTTGGACGTGCTGCGAGGGAGGGACAATCTGGGCCTTGGACATGCCATCAGGGACGACCATGTGGGTCCTTGGACGTGCTGTCAGGGAGGACCACATGGGCCTTGGACATGCCATCAGAGAGGACCATTTGGGTCCTTGGACATGCCATCTGGGATGACCACATAGGGCCTTGGACATGCCATCAGGCAGGACCACATAGGGCATTGGACATGCCATCAGGGAGGACCACATAGGGCCTTGGGCATGCCATCAGGCAGGACCACATAGGGCATTGGACATGCCGTCAGGGAGGACCACATAGGGCCTTGGGCATGCTGTCAGGGAGGACCACATAGGGCCTTGGACATGCCGTCAGGGAGGACCACATAGGGCCTTGGACATGCCATCAGGGAGGACCACATGGGCCTTGGACATGCCATCAGGGAGGACCACGTGGGACCTTGGACGTGCTGCGAGGGAGGGACAATCTGGGCCTTGGACATGCCGTCAGGGAGGACCATGTGGGTCCTTGGACGTGCTGTCAGGGAGGACCACATGGGCCTTGGACATGCCATCAGAGAGGACCATGTGGGTCCTTGGACATGCCATCTGGGATGACCACATAGGGCCTTGGACATGCCATCAGGCAGGACCACATAGGGCCTTGGGCATGCTGTCAGGGAGGACCACATAGGGCCTTGGGCATGCCATCAGGGAGGACCACATAGGGCCTTGGACATGCCATCAGGGAGGACCACGTGTGTCCTTGGACATGCCATCAGGGAGGACCACATAGGGCCTTGGACATGCCATCAGGGAGGACCACATAGGGCCTTGGACATGCCATCAGGGAGGACCACATAGGGCCTTGGGCATGCTGTCAGGGAGGACCACATAGGGCCTTGGACATGCCATCAGGGAGGACCACATAAGGCCTTGGACATGCCGTCAGGGAGGACCACATAGGTCCTTGGGCATGCTGTCAGGGAGGACCACATAGGTCCTTGGGCATGCCATCAGGGAGGACCATGTGGATCACTGGACATGCAATCAGGGAGCACCATGTGGGCCTTGGAGATGCTGTCATCAGGGATGGAGTATGGGCCAGTCTGAAGATGCTATAGGCACCCGGGTGACCCAAAGAAACATAAGCAGGAGAAGATGCACAGACAGCACGCCTGAAGTTTATCACGAGGAGTTATCTACAGGATTTACCATGAGGAATTACCATCTAAGAGATTTGGAAGGCTGAGAAGCCCTATGACATGGAGGCTTGGGGCAGCAGTAGGATGGTCTTTTGTCCAAGCCCTAGGGCCTGAGACTGGGGACTAGGTGGGGCAGTTTCAGTTTGTGAAAGGCACTTTAACTTAGCACCTGACTCGGAGCAGGAGAGATGGACAACCCAGCTCAGGCACACAGATGATTGGCCCTTTCTCACCTTTTTGTTCTAACCAGGGCCTCAGCCAGCAGGATGATGCCTATGTGCACTGGAGAGAGTGACGTTTCTGCATGCACCAGCAGAAATAACAGTTCATCAACTTCCCAAGCAGCTCTTAGCCCAGTCAAGTTGACACAAAGTTCACCATCACACTAACATGCCTACTTCATCAGGGGCCTGTTTGCTAATTTCTACACTGCAGATAATAGGGATGGCTCTGCCTCCTTGAAACTCATGTCCTTACCCAGGGCACTTTAGAGGCCTCTAAGAAAAGCATGGTGGGTAACCAGTGATGCCCTGTTCCCTGAGAGCCAAGGATACCAACCATCTGGGGATGTGGCCCCTTACAGAGCCTTATGCAGGGATGGGTGATAAGCTGGCTTGCCTCAAGTCAGCAGTCAGTGTCTGAGAGCTCCCGTCTCCTGCATGTTAGTCTTCATGGGGCCAGCAAGGCTGCTTGCCCCTGCCATGCTCTCCTTCTCATGAACACTATACACACTCATACATGAGCGAAATCACAGATATAATGTGTCTAATCAGACACATGCTCACCTATGTATGCACATGCGCGTGCGTGCGCACACACACACACAAGTGCATGCACTCAGATGCACACATCCCCAAGCCAAGTGATACAGACGTGCAGTAGGAAGATGAGGCGGGCCCACCTATGTGAGGCGACGATTGCTTCTTGGGCTTCAGGATGGACTAGTGTTCACAGTAAGACAACAAGTGTGAGCTGTCATGAATGGAATGGTCATTTGGCAAATGCTAACTACTTGGCACAGGATGGATGCAGCTAAGCCACTTGACTCAGGAAATATTCTTAAAAGTGGGAAAGCTGGGTTAGAGAGATGGCTCAGCAATTAAAGGCTCTTGCTTGCAAAGCCTGATGGTCTGAATTCAATTTCCCAATATGCACAGCAAACCAGATGCGCAAAGTGGCATATGCATCTGGAGTTTGTTTACAGTGGCAAGAAGCCTTGGTGCGCCTATACTCATTCTCTCTCTGATTGCCTCTTTCTGTCTCTCTCTCCCTCACACACAGATAAATTTTAAAATAGTTAAAACCCACAGACTTTTAAAAAAAATGGGAAAGCTGCTAATTTGATTAAATTCACATTATTGTGGGAAGAGAAATATATTCACATTACTGTGATGAATAAATTATTCCCATTATTGTGGATGGATAAATACAGGTAAGTTTCAGAGAAGACTATGACTGATTTCACAACTGGTCTTCTATAAAAGCTGTGAACAAGTAGGCCATGTGACATCTGGTACCCTCAAGCCCTTCTGCACTGCCCAGGCCCAGGCCCTTCACCCTCCTCCCTTGGTATGTCTGCCTCTCAGTCCTGAGACCCACAACTGCTTAACGCCATGTGCTGGAGGCGCCGTTCCCTGCAATGCTTCTGAAAACGCATCTACAGCCAACATGGGAAGACAAGAAACAGGAGCAGGGAAAGAAAGTCCAGCAAAAAAGGCAGAGAGGAGCGGTGTGTGGCTTGGAGAAGCAAAGTGGCCAGAACCTGGGACTAGACTAAGAAGCCATTGGTAAATCCATTATGTGTGATAGTGAGTAAATTAACGTCTTCATGTTGTCTGGAGATGCGTACTGAAGGGTTGAAGGAAGACTTAAAACAGTAACATGGACCTTGCCTTAACACACTCCAGGGAAAACCTCTAGGGAGAAAACAAGGCCAGCAACACACACACACACACACACACACACACAGAGAGAGAGAGAGAGAGAGAGAGGGAGAGAGAGGGAGAGAGAGGGAGAGCGCTGTGGCTGTGCAAGCTGGGCACTCGCTTTCCCAGTAGCTCTACTGGGTGTGTTGAAATTTTCCATTACAACAAGGTTTCTATTTTTATCTATTTATTTTTTAAAATATTTTATTTACTTATTTTCAAGCAGAGAGAAAGAGAAGGAGAGAGGAAGAAGGAGAAAGAGAATATGAGCATGCCAGGGTCTCTTGCTGCTGCCAATGCACTCCAGGTATATGGGCCACTTTGTGCATCTGGCTTTCTGTGGGTACTGGGGAATCAAATCCAGGCTGGTATGTTTTGTAATCAAGTACCTTTAACCACTGAGCATCTCCCCAGCCCACAATAAGGTTTTAACGTACCTACCAATCATGATTTTTTTTCAAAGTACTTAAGTCTTGGAGTTGAGATCCTTGAAACAGCAAAATGGAAAGGGTAGTGTTGTCGTTACCTCATTGCTGGGACAAAGCACCAGCCCAGGAGCAGCTGATAGGAGGCGAGCCGTGGCTGGGGCTCATGGTCCAGAGAGGAAGCTTCACGGTGGTGCGGCACGAGCAGACGGCCACCACCACCTCTGTAACGGCAGGTGGCAGACAGCAACAGGAGCCAAACTCTAGCAAGGGAGAGCTGGCTGCGACACCGCAGAGCACCCAGCAGCAGTCCTCCCCCAGCACAGCTCCACCTTCCACGCTGCCACCGGCTAGGCACCAAGTATTCAGAACACGAGTTTATGGGGGACATCTGGCTTAAACCACCAAAGATAGTTTTAGAAAGTCTAAGAAAAGTAGTGTTAAAATAATAAAGCTAAGTGGAGGAATGACTAGATACCAAACACACCAACCCTGAAACTCCTCATCAATATCTGCAGAAGCCATAGGAAATGACAATGTTTTAAGACACCCATCACCAAGACAGGCTGGGTCTCCAGTGGAGCGGGAGGTGCCCACTACCTGCATCGCTCTACTCTTGGATCCCTCAGCTGCTGTGCTGAGACAGAAATCAGAAAGTCTCTCCAGTTAGTTCTGTCAGCTTCTGGCCTCTCTCCTCACTCTGGGAAACAGTCCGGTCAGTGGCAGGCTGAAGACGTACCTTCTGCAGCACCACGGACAGCTGCTGTGTTAGGCAGCTAGATCCCTGAGGCCTGAGACCCTGCCTCCCCACCAGGGCTTTGTCTTCTAGAAATTGTTGTTGTTGGAGCCGGGCATAGTGGCACATGCCTTTAATCACACCACTCAAGAGACAGAGGTAGGATTGTCTTGAGTTCGAGATCAACCTGAGACTCCATAGTGAATTCCAGGTCAGCCTGGGCTAGAGCAAGACCCTACCTCGAAAAAGACAAAAATAAATAAATAAATAAAATAAGAGCAAGGAAAAAGAAAAAAAGTTGCTGACTCCACAACTGTGTTCTAGAGAGGGCATGGGCCCCACCTTTGCAGAACAAGGGCATCTGGACTGTGTGGAGCTTCTCAATCTTTAAGTAGACCCTGCTTCACAGCTAGCAAGGACAGGTGACCTTTTAATTTCTATGTCATCTGGACAAGGCCCATGTCTTTTAGCAATCTGTGGCACTGAGTGAGACATAGAAAGGGAAGAGCAGGAAGAAGTGGAGAAAGGAGAGGTGGGCGAAGGAGAGAAGAGAGAGCAGTGGAGAGGAAGAGCTCCAGCTCACAACAGAGCTGCTCTCTGGCCTCTGGAGAAGCAGCCCCACCAGGAGGAGGCGTTGTAGAGCGGAGGTCATGACATTAGCGGGCAGACTGTCCTGAGCTGGCATGCGCCCAGACCACTGGCTGCAGGTGGGTGAGAGGTTGCCAGTGAGAGTAGAGAACACGGACTGGTGATTTGCAGAGCTGGAAAGAAAGCTGCAACCTGCAGCGATGCCTCTGCCCAACACCGGGCTTTCCTTCCCTCGTGTGTGTGTGTGTGTGTGTGTGTGTGTGTGTGTGTGTGTGTGTGTGCATGCACGTGCATGCGTGCATGCAAAGCTCAGAGGATTACCTCAGGTGATGTTCCTCTGGCACCACCCACCTCTTGAGACAAGGTCTCTCACTGGCCTGGAGCTCACCAATACGCGAGACGGCTGGTCAGCGAGCCTCCATCTGCCTCTCCAGTGCTGGGACGACGGGCACACCATCATGCCTGTTGGTCTCCCTGTGGGTTCTGGAGGTCACCCCGGGTCCTCATGCCTGCACAGCAGGAGCTTTACCACCTGAGCCATCTCCCACCCTGCTCCCTGGCTTTCTTTCCTGTTTCTTCCTCTCTCCCTTCTACTTCAACCTGCCAGGTAGACCAGCCAGCTCCTGAGGACAGAGGATGGCGTGACCCAGGCAGACAGCTGCTCGCTGGGCATCAGCTAAGGCCTGCCTCAGGGCTTTAAACTGCACTCGGCTGCACAGGCATGGAAGCAGGGAGCAGAGTCTCTGGCTCCTAAAACCTGACTTGGCTCTGGTTGAAAGGGCAAGTGCATGTTGCCAGGGACTTCTCAGGGTCCTAAAGCCGACAAGGTCCAGCTCTGCCTCTGACCACCTCTGACATCACAAGATCCTCTGGAGGTGTGTCTTGGCTCCCTCTGCCACACAGGCAGGCCTCTTATGGTGCAAATGACAAGGCCAGAAATGGCAGCAGAAATGCCCAGGGTGCACGTAGGTGTATAGAGGGCTAAGAGGGAGTTTTGGCAAAGGCTGAGGGACTGGCCTCCTCCCTACCCCTCACTGGCCTACATCTCCAGTGCTGCCTCCTCCGGGCCTGATCAGCCTGCTATCCCCTCCTAGCCACACCTCCTGCTCAGGGGGCTGTAGGGCAGCATGGAGGTGACCAAAAGCCACCCCTAAGAAAGTTCTGGGCTGACTCAAAGGAGATTTGGTTTTCCTACAGGCTGGGGACACCTTGCTGCTCCACCCAGGTCTGGCCCTTGGGGACTTATTCCTGCAGGCAGGCTGCTGAACACTGGCTTGGGATGGCCTCTCCCAGCACCAGGCTCTGCATGTAAGCTCTGCTAGGGGCTGCCTCCGCCCCATGCCTGGAAATGCAGGCAGGTTTCAAAAGACAAGTGCAGGCAAGAAGGTGACCACAGCATGGCCAACCATACAGCTGGACCCAAGGTCCCGGCTCAGACAGGCACATCCGTGTCTGGCCCACATGACGAAAAGGTGGACACAAATCCTGGCTTGTCATGTCATGGGGCCATGCCTCCCTTTCCTCATGGTGGGATCAGATTGGGGGGGGGCGTTTCCTGGGGCAAGGGGCTGCAGACACTGTGGCAGAGCCAATCGTGGTGCAGGTCCTGGGGCATGCTGAGAAGTGCATTCCGTCCTCCAGGCTAGGCACCCCTGAGCTCTCTGCCACTTGCTCCAGCCTCTCCCCCACAGCTCCCCTGTGAGGCCTCACCCCTGGGGACATGCTTGGGAAGCCCCTGCTGCAGGACAGCCCAGGAAGGAGTCATTCAGTAGTTCTCCCTGCAATTCATTTTAATTATGTGTGACATAAAAAGACCACCTACGGATGAGACAATGCTGCCGTAAGAGTCTCAAGGTTACTGTGGGGAATACTTCATAGCGAAAGTGTGTTTTCCCCAAGGACTTATACCACCATTTGATTTAATTTTTAATTTTTACATTTTAATCAAAAATAGATCAAATGGTAGTGGTCTCTCTGGGGAAGCATACTTCAGATAGGAAGCCGGCCATGCTCCTCTTAAATACGGAAAGCTGCCTTCTCCCTGAAAGTCACAGGGGTGGGTGATGTGCCGCAGCCAGCCACTCCCTGCCGTGGCTGGTGTGGGGTTCCCAAGGTGCTCAGCCCAGGCAGACTGGGAGAGGATCATCGGACTGATGCGCCCATGTGGTACAGGGGCCTGCCATCCTCCTGAGAAGTGTGGCATGTACTCAGAGGAGAAACCTTACCCTGCCAGTTGGGTGGGGAGATGGGAGTTAAAATTCCCCAGTGGACCTTCACTTTGTGCTGCTGTGGGCCTGACAATACGTGTTGTTCAAGGTAAGAGAAGCGCTCTCATTTCATCCTGGTGCCTGCATGGAGTAGATGTGTCACTTATCCACGGTGTCACTTGGCTGTCATGCATGGCTCTGAGTTTAGCCTAGTCTCCTGCAGATGCCCAGGTGGACTCTGAGAGCCGCCACTCACCATATGTGAGCCTGGAAGACACAGCACACATCCTGCAGCTTTCACCGGCTGTTGTGAAGTTGGGGCAGGATGGGCAGCAACACTGGCCCCCAGCGCTGGGGTGAGGAGAAGAACAGTCCGTGGTGCAGAGGCGCGGACGTGCTGCTGCAGATGGGCGGCGGTGAGTGCCTTCGGTTCCGCAGAAGCCATGCAGTGGATGGAAGCAGCGGCTCCCTCCCGCCCTGGGCAAGTCGTGGAGAGGGCGGCGACTTGATGCAGAGTCAGCAAGGCTGCAAGATCTGCCCTGGGGTTAAAGGGCAGATGGAGCCCAACCTAGTCCTGAGGGAGGACTTCACACACTTTCTGCTAACACATGGCCTTGGCGTGGGGCTGAAAAAGACACAGAAGCCATGGATGAGCCATGCCCCCAACCCCCACACACAGCCATTTACATCAAGATCTGCTGGAACCCTTCCTGACTCAGAACTGGCAAAATCACAAGGATCCTTGTAGGTCCTCGTAGAACGTGGGTGTGTGTCCTGCTCCGCAGCTGTCCAGTCATGCACCGACCCTCTGCACATGCGCCTCAGCAGCCCAGAGGCAAATGGAGGGCTCGGCCCAGAGGTCTCCACCTTCAGAAGCCTCTGCGCATCTGCCTCCCCCTACTGGCAGGATGGGTGGGCTGGTTGGGAGCAGGTGCCCCCTTCTCCTGCGCTCACGACCCTCCAGCCCCCAGCCCCCTGTCATTACCTTGGCTAGACACACTAGGTCACTAAGTGTCTGCTGCTACATGGCCCTTCCATTTTTCTGGCTGGGGCTCTGGGCCAGCTATGCAAGTCCTCAGATCAGGGTAAGATTTGAGACTCTCAGGGTCCAGGGAAGTGAAGGTTCTTGGTTACATGCAGGCTCCAAGAGCCCATGGTCACCAACTCTATTGAAAGCTTCTGAATGGAGAAACCACAAGAGTCATCTCTTACATACGGAAGCCGGAGAAATATGCAAGGCTGGACCTGGCCTCTGAGACTCTGGGCCCAAGTCTTGGCTTCCCAGGGTGTTACTGAAGGTGGGGCCACAGGCCTGGGGTAGCTAAGCCTTGGCCTGTATCCCTGGCTTTACTTAGCACACTTCACACATCTGTTCCCAACCTACAGGAAAATTATCCAGCGAGGGGAGCTGAGACAGACATCTTGCGCCAATGGAGACTAGGGAGGCTCTATGTCTGACCACAGCCCTGCACCCCACTTGCCGTGGGGCAGAGTCAATGACGGGACCCAGCACTAGAGTCCCTGCCACCTCTGTGGCTTGCTTACTCATGGTGGAACAGACCCACCAATCAGTGTGGTGCCAGGAGGCAGCAGCATCTACAGCAAGGAAAGACAGTGGACTGCTGACCAGTGAGTCCCCAAGAGGGCCAAGGGGCCCTTGACGAACCAGCTCCTAGAAGAGGCGCAAGTGCCCTGAGGCTCAGGGCAGGGCCTTAGATGGGCACTGCTCACAGGTGGCTCCCATGCAGGGGGCCCGTAGAGGCACTGGAGCTTACACAGTGGTTACTCACTGACTTCACTCTGGCAAGCTTTCACAAGCAATGTGCACTAAGTGCTGTGCCTAATCCCATAGGAGCAGCTGTCTGCTGGCAGCTTGAGCTGGACTTGCAGAATTTGAGGACTTCCTCAAAAATAAATAGGACACAGCACTCGGGAGGCAGAGGTAGGAGGATTGCCATTAGTTCGAGGCCACCCTGAGACTACATAGTGAGTTTCAGGTCATCCTGAGCTAGAGCGAGACCCTACCTCAAAAAACTAAAAATAAATAAATAAATAAATAAATAAATAAATAAATAAAATATATATAAATAAATAGGACTCTCAAAATGCCTCAGAGCAGAAATTCAGAGATGTGGAGAGCTTACCACTAGTCTTGAAACACACTTGCTCAGGGAACATTGCAGGAGAGGGTGGGAAGGTACTAAGAGCCTCAGGGCGGGAAGGAGTACCCTGAGGCCTGTCCCCCACCAGGGACTGATGCAGTCCTGACTCTCCAGGGAACCACAATAAGCCCACTGAGGAGGGCCCTCAGTGGATTGGGGATGGAGAGAAGGAATGTTAGAACACAACCTGATGGGAATATGACCAATACCCAAAAAGGTCATATAATAAAATTCGTAATCAACTTAAAAAATTAAACAGCACTTACAGTATTTTTTTTTTTTTTTGCTTTGTTATACTGGGGATCAAACCTGGGGCCTCATACAAGGCAAGTGCTCTATCACTGGGCCCTTTTCTTTTATTTTGCAAACAGGGCCTTGATAAATGACTCAGATTGGCCTAGAAGTTGCTAAGTAGCCAAGGATGCCCTTGAACTTCTCATCCTACTACCTCAGCCTCTCAAGTAGCAGGGGTTACAGGTGATGGGGTCCTGCTAGATTCCAGCAGGTTTTTTTAAATATTACTGGGCTGGAGAGATGGCTCAGTGATTAAAAGCTCTTGCTTGCAAATCCTGATGGCCTGTGTTCAATTCCCCAGTACCCTTGTAAAGCCAGATGCATGGAGTGGCACATGCATCTGAAGTTCTTTTGCAATGGCAGGAGGCCCTGATAAACACATACTCTCTCTGTGTCTCTGCTTCTATCTCTCTCTCAAATAAATAGATAAAATAAAGATATTAGGGCTGGAGAGATGGCTTAATGGTTAAGGCGTTTGCCTGCAAACCCTAAGGACTCAGTTTCAATTCCACAGTACCCATGTAGGCCAGATGCACAAGGTGATGCATGAATCTGGAGGTTGTTTGCAGTGGTTAGAGGCCTTGATGTGCCTATTCTCTCTCCCTCTCTCTCTCTCTCTCTCTCTCTCTCTCTCTCTCTGTCAAAAATAAATAAAACATTTTAAAAATAAAATAAAGATACTAAGATTAAAGGATTTGGAGCTGGAGATATGACTCCTCAGTTAAGGCACCTGCCTGCAAAGTCAAAGGACCCGGATTCAATTCCCAAGGACCCACATAAGCCAGATGCACAAGGTAGTTAGTACATGTGTCTGGAGTTTGTTTGCAATAGCTGGAGGCCGTAGCATGCCCATTCTCTCCCTCCCTCTCTTTCTCACTCAAATAAATAAATAAGTTTTTAAAAAAAGAATTAGATTTGTCACAAATCTTTGAAAAAAATTACAAAATTCAGACCAACAATTTAGCTTTCTGAAAAGATCATTTTAAGTGATACATGCATTTGTGGTTGAAAGTTGTATTTATTTTAAAAATAATTGTATTCTTTTAATATAGGTCATTTTAATAAAAGTGATTTAAATTTGATTCTGTATAGTTTTACATGTGCGAATTTAATGTCAGAAATATTGTCTGACCTGATTTGGATGACGAATCCCTGTGCACTGAGTGGCCCTGCCATCACCCTGTCTGAGCTGAGCCTGGGTGGTTTATTTCCTCCGAAGTGTCCTTAGCAGGGGAGGAGGGCACCCAAAGCCCCGCAGGCAGGGCTCAGCAGGGCCACCAGGGGTCACTTCACCACATGACTGGGACCTCATACCGCCCAGATTGAGGAAACGCAGAAAAGAATTTCAGAGTCTTATTTTTATTTTGCTATTTTATTGTAGAAAAAATATATAACATGAAATTGACCTCTCAAGCCATTTTCAGCAGTCTGTGGTATTTGACTGTGGTGTTTGAATGTAACAGCCCATTGCCTCAGACGTTTATGCTCAAGTTTCCTCCTCAGCCCTTACCCGGTAGTGTTTGGGAGGTGGAGCCTGTCAGAGGAAGTATGTCACCAAGGACGGACCTGGGAGGGCGGAGAGTGCAGCCCTGGGCTTTCAGTCAGCTCATGCCTGCTGCTGCTGCCTGCTGGCTCTCTGCTTCCTCCATCATGAGGGAGCTTCCCCTGGAATCTGTAAGCCTGAAACAAATTCTTTCCTCCCATAAGCTGCTTCTGATCCGGTGTTTGTCCAGCCACGAGAAAGTGACTGTATCCGTCTATCCACGCTGTGCAGTCATCTCTGCCTTTATCTCCTGAACCTTTCATCTGCTCTCTGAACCCACGATCACAGAGCAGGCTCCTCCCGCAGCACCCCCCTATAGGCCCTGGACAGTCCTCTCTCCCCATCAGGCTGTAGGAGACAGCAGTACACAGATATTTCTAAAGACCCCTCAAACCCAAGAATCTCAACATGAGCAGTGCTCTCCAAGGCCTGCTATGTGAGGCTCTGGTTGCCCACAGGGACAAATGTGTCCAAGGACTGGTCTTAGTTCTCCATAGTTGACACCCTTGCTGCCCTGGAAGTGGGGCAGGGTATTGCTCTAGGTGGGCTGAGACCTGTGCATGCCCAGGCAATAACAAAGGCCACTACATCTAATTATTCAGTCTAGTTGAAGTTTGCGCTTTAAAACTTGAGGGTGAGCTTGGGAGATGGCTCAGCATGTAAGAGCACTTGCCAAGTGAGTCCGAGCACAATGCCCAGTTCCACTCTAAGCAGCCCAAACGCAAGTCCGCCAGTAGGACTTCACAGTGAGTTATTCTCATTTTCCAGGCGGGAAAGCTGAGGGTGGGGTGACTAGTCCTAGACAGGCAACCTGCCTCTGAGCCCCCAAACCCACAATCAGAAGTCGCACTTCAAGAAGTGGGTGCCGAGCTGAGCAGCTGCCTGGATTGGCAAAGAGAGGTGTTCAAATGATTCCAAAGAAAGAATGCTTTCAAATCTGGAACCACAAACTTGTTTGCAGCTCCACACAGGACCCGTCTTACCACATCCCAAGACGTAGGCATGCAGTGTGCCAGCTGTGTTGCCCTGAGTGTGCTCTGGGCTTTCTGTGGGACCTTACGAGGAACAAGGCATCCTAGTTCCCCTTCCCCAACCACGGCCCACTAACCCATGTGTTGTGGAGGTGCGGGTTCTGCAAGAGGCAGAGGCTGGAAGCTGGGATGGTGCACAGTGAACTGTGACGGGGGCCTGGCCTCTCAGCCTCACTCCACAGTACAGACATGAGAGTGCATGCTCGGTAGAGATAGCTTCCTTCCATTTGCCTCTGGGGTAGTGCTGAGTGAATTGTGGACATGTGTGTGTAGAGGTGCACATGTGTGCACGTGTGTGTGGAGGCTGGAGGACAACGCCAAGTGTTGCTCCTTAGGCACTATCTACCTTTTTTGAGACAGGGTCTCACTAGCTAGGATCTTGGCAGTAGGCTAGACCAGCTGACCAGTAAACCCAGAGAGCTACCTGCTTCTGCCTCTGACTGCTGGAATTAGGGTGCATTGCCACATCCAGCTTGTTGCTTTTGTCTCATTTGTTTGTTTTGGTTTTTCAAGGAAGGGTCTCACTCTGGCCTAGGCTGACCTGGAATTCACTATGTATTCACAGGGTAGCCTTAAACTTAGGGCAATCCTCCTACCTCTGCCTCCAGATTGCTGGGACTAAAGGCATGCACCACCACTTCCAGCTTGACTTTTTTGTTTTTATGTGAGTTCTAGACATGGAATTTGAGTGCTCATTCTTGCATAGAAAGCACTTCATAAACTAAGCCAACTCCCCAGACCTATAGAAGAAAGTTTTAAACAGCAACTCTTTATATGCTGAATAAATTCCCACAAACTGAAATTAAGTGGTTTTTCTTTCTCTTCTTATATTTTATTTATTTGACAAGGAGCAGATAGAGAGAATGGGTGCACCAGGGCCTTCAGCCACTGCAGACAAACACCAGATACGTGCACTAAAGTTGAGCATCTGGCTTATATGGGTCCTGAGGAATCAAACCTGGGTCCTTTGGTTTTGCAGACAAGTGCCTTAACCACTAAGCAATCTCTTCAACCCTAAGTGATTCTTAAGAAATGAAGTTAGACTTCCAGTTAAGATGGTGGCATAAGAACCACACCAAAGTAGCCTAGGAGAGAAAAAGCCAAAAAAAAAAAAAAAAACACAGCAGGGCACTGTGTAGTGGCCCACACCTTTAATCCCAGCACTCGGGAGGCAGAGGTAGGAGGATCGCCATGAGTTCGAGGCCACCCTGAGACTCCATAGTGAATTCCAGGTCAGCCTGAGCTAAAGTGAAACCCTACCTCAAAAAAAAAAAAAGAAAGAAAAAAGAAAGAAAAGAAATCCCACAGCAAAATACACTCTTCTACTAAAAAGTGAGGCATATAAGAAATTACCAACAGCAGCAGAGAAGTAGGAGAGATCCAGAGCATCCAGAGCCCACACAGGCAGGCAGAAGCAGCTCCAGCGTGGCGGCACCAGGTCCGCGGGGACACGGCAGCCAGGCTCAGCTTGAGCCGCAGGAAAAGCCAGGTGAGGGGATTCTCCACTTACATCGGAGCTCCTCGCAAACTCAAGAAACACGAAGGGAGGACTGCAGCGATCAATGGAGACAGGCTCGTAAGGTAGAGGACCATGTGGACCAGCAAGAGAACTAAAGCCACTATCCACAGCCTCCCCTCCCTCATCGCCAGCCCAAGTGCCAGCAAGCACCTGAGGCCTGGGGAAGGGAGCTCACAGTACCCAGCACTGGTGACCAGAGCAGGGACCCAGTGACCTAGCCAGACTACCTGAGCCTATAATGCAACAAACAGGGAACCAAGCAGGAGTGCAGCATAACTGAGACCAAAATCATCCAAAAAGGTAAGTGGGATTACACTAGGTCAGTACCCACCAAATAAGTCTGGTATATAGGCTTGAGTCAGAAATGCTAATTGTACCTTCCATGTCAGGATAATTACATGTTAAATCTGATGGATGGTTGGATTTACCATTCTTAAATAAGCTATATTTTGGGCTTGACATTTGTTGCTTCCTGGTTTATAGTGGCTTTGTTTCCTCTTCTGTTGTTCATTAGGGAAGGGTCTCACTTGGTCACAAGCTGACTTGGAACCCTCAACAGACAAGAAATCTTAGCCTTCTACTTGACAGGATAAAGGGTGTGGGGCAACACATATCCTAAGAGACTGTGACTTTGTTAGAGGATCTGGTTGTCATAATACCTACTCTGCATACTCTGTGCTGCTTTTCATTGAATGTGTACACTGTTTAGTTAAATTTTAGAATCTGCCTGTATGTTGTCCCACTCAGCCTACTTGAATGCTCTCATAGCAGGCAAACCCAACATCTAGAGTCACTTTTATAGACACTTTGAGAGTCAGTGAGCTAGAAAAGAGATAGAAAGGAAAGAGAAAGGAAGGGAGAGGAGGTACTTAATAGGATGGTATTATATATATGTAAGTAGAATACATTAATGGGGGTAAAAGGGCCCAAAATGAGGCCTGGGGAAGAGATTGAGTAAAGGAAAGGGGGAGGGACAGTTAATCAAAATCTAAGAGGTTATAAATAAAACATATGGAATCCTACTTTTTGGATAATGGAACACTCAGGAGCTGTAGATTGTTGCTAGAAATTTTTCAGTGGCAGGAATGGGATATCTTCCAGTAAGAGTTGGCCAGGGAGGTCCCTGCTGCCCCCAAAACATTATAGGACACTGCTGAGGCCCTACGTTTCCCACCAGGAATAGATGGTAAGACCCTATTGCTGAAGACTCCACATACTTGGGTTGCAAGGCCACTGAGAAATCTTGCTGGAACTGAGCTGATAACCTCCTCCATGTGGACCACCTGAAAGAAAGCTGGAAAAAGCCATTCTGCATGCAGTTAAAAGGGAAAAAGAGAAATCACCAGTGAAGATGCTCATCAGAGAACAATGCAAGCCTTATAATTGGCCAGCCAGGCCAAGTGAGCCAACAGGTGCAATAGTGGCACATCTGTATGGGGAAAACCAAGTGCCCTCTAATTGGACTGGAGGCCCACTCCATGGGAGGGAATACATCCCTGATACTGAAAACTTAAAACAGGGGTAGTCATGAGCCCTAGGGGTGTAACGTCTGCTGTTGTCTGGCCAAATGTACATACTATGCTTATCAAACTGTCCACTAAGCACTCCTGTTAATGTTCACACCGTATATTAATGCTACTCTCACTTTTGGTTGAGAATCTTCTCTTTTCAGATAGCAGTGACCTTGGGATGACTCAGAAAGCACCATGGTGACAGAAGTGCTCAGCACTGAAATATCTCTATCACCTTTTCCAAGGCTCAGGGTCTAATGCAGAAGAGGTGGCAGAAAGAATGTAAGCCCCAAAGGAAGGGCAGGACTTCATACAACATGCTCCCTCCAGACACAAAATGGCCTGGATATCGATGGCCTCACAGTGCCTGATACTACCTGCATGAGACCAATCATAAGAGGAGGAAAAGATCAAGATGTCAAAAGTAAGAGAGAGACTGATTGAGATGGGGAGGGGGTATGATGGAGAGTGGAGTTTCAAAGGGGTAAGTGGGAGGAGGGAGAGTATCACCATGGGGTATTTTTTATAGTCATGGAAGTTGTTAATAAAAGAAATAAAAATTTTAAAAAACTCCCAGTTAAAAACATCCAGGCCTAGATGGATTCAGTGCTAAATTTTACCAGACCTTCAGGGAAGAACTAACACCAATACTTCTTAAACTTTTCCATAAAAACCAGCATCACCCTGATACCAAAACCAGGCAAAGAGAGAAATAAAAAAAAAAGAAAGAAAATTACAGATGAATCTCACTCATGAACCAGATGCAAAATTCTCAACAAAATATGGGCAAACAGAATACAAGAATATATCAGAAAGATCATTCACCCCTACCAAGTAGACTTTATCCCAGAGATGTAGGGATGGTTCAACATACGGAAATCGATAAATTTAACACATCATATAAATGGACTGAAGGACAAAAATCCCATGATCATCTCGTTAGATGAGAGAAAGCATTTGACAAAATCTAACATCCCTTCATGATAAAAGTCCTACAGAGACTAGGAATAGAAGGATCATATCTCAACATAATAAAGCCTATTTATGACAAACCTGCAGCCAACATATTACTAAATGATGGAAAACTTGAAGCTTTCCTACTAAAATCAGGAACAAGACGAGGGTGTCCACTGTCCCCACTTTTATTTAACATAGCACTGGCAGTCTTAGCTATAGCGATAAGGCAAGAGTGACACATAAAAGAGATACAAACTGAAAAGGAAGAGATCAAGTTATGATTACTTTCAGATGACATGATTCTACACATAAAGGACCCTGAAGACTCTACCAGCAAGCTGTTAGAGCTGATAAATACCTATAGCCATGTAGCAGAATACAAAATAAACACAAAGAAATCAGTAGTTTTCCTATATGCTAACAACAAAAACACAGAGGATGAAATCACAGAAGCACTCCCATTCACAATTGCATCAAAAATAAATAAATAAAGTACTTTGGAATAAACCTAACTAAGGAAGTGAAGGATCTCTACGATGAAATCTTTAAAACACTCAAGCAAAAAATTGCAGAAGACACTAGGAAATGGAAAGACATCCTTTGTTCTTGGATGGGAAGAATGAATATTGTGAAAATGGCAATCTTACCAAAAGCAACCTACATATTTAATGCAATCTCCATCAATATTCCAAAAATTCCAATGGAATTCTTCACAGAAATAGAAAAAATAATCCAAAAATTCATTTGGAAGCACAAAAAATCTCGAATATCTAATATAATATTGAGCAACAAAAATAAGGCTGGTGGTATCACCATACCTGAATTTAACATATACTACAGAGCCATAGTAACAAAAACAGCATGGTACTGGCAAAAAAGCAGGCATGGAGATCAATGGAACAGAATAGAGGACCCAGATGTAAGTCTGAGTAGCTATAGCCACCTGATATTTGACAAAAATGCCAAAAACACTTATTGAAGGAAAGACAGCGTCTTTAGCAAATGGTGCTGGGAAAACTGGATATGTATCTGTAGGAGGATGAAGATATATCCTTCTCTCTCTCCATACATAAGACTTAAGTCCAAATGGATTAAAGACCTTAATATCAGAACTGAAACTCTGAAACTGCTAGAGGAAAAAGTAAGGGAAACACTTCAACATATTGGTCTTGGCAAAGACCTTCTGAATATAACCCAAATTGCTCAGGCAATAAAACCACAGATTAACCGCTGAGACCTCATGAAATTACAAAGATTTTGTATGGCAAAGGACACTGTGAATAAAACAAAGAGGCAACCTACAGAATGGGGGGAAAAATCTTTGCCAGCTATACATCTGATAGAGGATTGGTATATAGGATATACAAAGAACTCACAAAATTAAATAATAAGAAATCAAACAACCCATTTAAAAATGAGCTATGGTAAAAAGAAAACAACAAAAACCAGGCTATGGCACTAAATAGAGAGTTCTCAAAAGAAGAAATACAGATGGCATATAAACATCTAAAAAAATGTTCTAGATTCCTAGTCATCAGAGAAATGCAGATTAAAACTACTTTGAGATTCCATCTCACTCCTGTAAGATTGGCTACCATCATGAAAACAAATAAAACATAACTGCTGGTGAGGATGTGGAAAAAAAGGAACCCTTCTACACTGCTGGTGGGAATGCAATCTGGTCCAGCCATTGTGGATCAGTGTGGAGGTTCCTGAGACAGCTGAAAATACTACCATATGACCCAGCTATACCACTCCAGGAGAAATATATCCTAAGGACTCATCTAATTACCTTAGAGATACTTGCTCAACAAAGTTTATTGCCACTCTATTCACCATAGCTGGGAAATGGACCCAGGCTAGCTGTACCTCAACTGATGAGTGGATAATGAAGATATGGCACATTTACACATTGGAGTTCTACTCAGTGTAATGAAAAATGAAGTTAGTGAAATTTGCAGGAAAATGGACGGATCTGGAAAGGATTATACTAGTGAGGTAACCCAGGTCCAGAAAACCAAATGTTGCATGTTCTCTCTCATATATGGATCCTACCTATAGATGACTGGACTTCTGTGTGAGTAAGAAGAAAACTCATTAGCAGAGGCCAGTAAGCCAGAAAGGAGATATAAAGGGAATAGAACATAATAATAATAATAGGATGATATTGTATATATGTATATAGAAGAATAGATTAATGGGGGTGAAAAGGCCTAAGTGAGGTAAGGGGAAGAGATTGAGTAAAGGAAAGGTGGAGGGAGGGCTAATCGAAATCTAAGAGGATATAAATAAATCATATGGAAACCTATTTTTTTTGAACAATGGAACACTCAGGAGCCATAGATTGTTACTAGAAAATTTTTAGTGCCAGGGATGGGATACCTTCCAGTAAGTCCCTGATGCCCCCAAAACATTACAGGCCATTGCTGAGGCCTTTGGTTTCCCACCAGGAATAGATGATAAGACCCTATTGCTGAAGACTCCACATACTTGGGCTGCAAGGCCACGGAGAAATCCTGCTGGAAGAAGCCATTCTGCATGCAGTTCAATGGTAGAGAGAGAAATCACCAGTGAAGATAGTCATTAGTGGACACTGCAAGCCTTATATTTGGCCAGCCAGGCCAACTGGTGCAATAGTAGCACGTTTGTCATGGTGGAAACCAACTGCCCTCTAATTAGACTGCAGGCCTGCTCCATGGGGGAGGGGGAATACATCCCTGATACTGAAAACCTAAAACGGGTATAGTCATGAGCCCCAGGGGTGTAACATCTGTTCCTGTCTGGATAAATGTATATACTATGCTCATTAAACTGCCCAGTAAGCACTTCTCTTAATGTTCATGTCCATATATTAATGCTACTTTCACTTTTGGTAGAGAACCTTCTCTTTTCAGATGGCAGTGACCTTGGATGATTCAGAAGGCATCATGGTGCTGGGAAGAAGTGCTCAGCAAAGCAATATCTCTATCACACCTTCCAAGGCTCAGGGTCCATTGCAGAAGAGGTGGCAGAAAGAATGTAAGAGCCAAAGGAAGTGGAGGACTCCTTACAACATGCTCCTCCAGACACAAAATGGCCTGGATATCCATGACCTCACAGTGCCTGACACTACCTACACAAGACCATAATAATAGGAGGAAAAGATGATAACATCAAAATAAAAGAGATTTATTGAGGGGGGAGGGGATATGATGGCGAGTGGAGTTTCAAAGGTAAAAGTGGGAGAGGGAGGGAATTAACAAAGGATATTGTTTACAATCATGGAAGTTGATAATAAAAAAACTAATTAATTAAAAAAAAAACAAAAAACTCCTCTGGCTGATGCTTCAGATATAAATAAGACTTCTGTTTATAAAGTTGAACCCTAGAAGGTTGTCTTTAGTAACTTAGAATCACCTTTAAAGATATCTATGTATCTAGATACATTTTAGTGGCTTTAATCTTTTTGTCTAAACTGAACTAGACACAACTCAATCATGATAGAGAAATCTATAACAATCAATCTGACCTTGTTTAGGTTTACTTTGATTAACATAAACCAATTTTTTCTTTTTGGTTTTTCAAGGAAGGGTCTCACTGTAGCCCAGGCTGACCTGGAATTCACTATGGAGTCTCAAGGTGGCCTCGAACTCATGGTGATCCTTCTACCTCTGCCTCCCAAGTGCTGGGATTAAAGGTGTGTGCCACCATGCCCAGCTAACATAAACCAATTTTATGTCACATTATTCTGGTTATCCATGACTTAAATGGAGCTTTGACCAGAAAAAAAAAAAAAAGTGAAGTTATAGCATGCTCTTATGTATTTTTTAAAAAAAAGAAATTTTGGGGCTGGAGAGATGGCTTAGTGGTTAAGCAGTTGCCTGTGAAGCCTAAGGACCCAAGTTCAAGAATGGATTCCCCAGGACCCACGTTAACCAGATGCACAACGGGGCGCATGTGTCTGGAGTTCATTTGCAGTGGCTGGAAGCCCTGGCGTGCCCATTCTCTCCCTCTCTCTCTCTCTCTCTCTCTCTCTTTCTCTCTCTGTCGCTATGATAAATAAATAAATAAAAATAAACAAAGAAAATTTGGGGGCTGGAGAGATGGCTTAGTGGTTAAGCGCTTGCCTGTGAAGCCTAAGGACCCCTGTTCAAGGCTCGGTTCCCCAGGTCCCATGTTAGCTAGATGCACAAGGGGGCGCACGCATCTGGAGTTCGTTTGCAGAGGCTGGAAGCCCTGGCGCGCCCATTCTCTCTCTCTCCCTCTGTCTTTCTCTCTGTGTCTGTCGCTCTCAAATAAATAAATAAAAAATTTAAAAAAAATTTTTTTAAAGAAATTTTGTACATTTAAAATTAGCTAAAGCTGGGTGTAGTGGTGCACACCTTTAATCTCAGCACTTGGGAGGCAGTGGTAAGAGGATCACCATGCGTTCAAGGCTACCCTGAGACTACACAGTGAATACCAGGTGAGCCTGAGCTAGGGTGAAACCCTACCTTGAAAAACAAAACAAACAAACAAAAAACTACATGAGACCCTGTCTAAAAATATGTATATTTTTAGGCCTTTAATACCAACATTCAAGAGGCTAAGATAGAAGGATCACTGTGAGTTTGAGGGAAGCCTGGGTTATAGAGTGAGTTCCTGGCTAGTTAGGGCTACAGTGAGACCCTGCTTCACCCTCCCTCTAAAACAAAAACAAAAACAAAAACACATAATTTTTTTACAAAGTAACTTGTCATAACAGTTAAAAAAAACAAAACAAGAAAATGGAGCATGGTGTGGTGGTGCACACCTTTAATCCTAGCATATAGGAGGATCCCCATGAGTTTAAGGTCACCTTGAGACTACATAGTGAATTTCAGATCTGCTTGGGCTAGAGTGAGACCCTACCTTGAAAACAACACCACCAATAAAAATGTAACAGATTTCAGGGACTGGGGAGATAACTCAATGGTCAGATAGCTCCACCACTCCTCCAAGTGAGAACAGCCAGCTTTCACTGTGAGTCAGGATCAGGCAAAATGCAGAGACATAACTCACAATTAACTCACAGGGTCTGGGGAAAGGGAGGATTTCTTAAATGATTGATTACAGGGCTGGAAACCAGCAGAGACTGCCAGAGACCTAAGCACCATGCAATGCAGGAGAAAAAAATGTAAAACTGGGAAACATTATGAGAAAAAAAAATTAAAAGCCTTAATATAGAAAGAAATTAGAAACCTGGTAACAAAGATACACATTCCCAACAGAAAAATGGGCAAAGGTAGGAAGGTCACAGAGGATGAAGCCTACAGGGCCCGCAGAGCATCAGACAGGGAAAGTGTGGCAGCAAACATCAGACTGGCAAGGACTGAACAAAGAAATCTTGCCAATCGAACCTGCTTAAGCTCCCAGATCGATTTATAGGAAAAAGGCCAGAGAAGCAGAAGCAGACAAACACAAGATGCATCATCATTTCCAGCTACAAACTTGCAAATATTTATTTATTTATTAGAGAGCAACAAACAGAGAAAGAGGGTCATGACACGCAGAGACATGGCCCCCTACCCATAACTGATGGCTAACCCCACAATGAATGACCCATATTCCCCAATGAGGATGATGCCTGCGGAGGGGGGAGGACAGGGAGGAGGCCAACAATGGTACCAAGCTGACTGTATACACTGAGTACAAAACTAGTTAAAAAAACAAAAAAGAGTCTCTAATCCCAGCCGTTGGGAGGCAGAGGTAAGAGGATCGCCATGAGTTCAAGGTCACCCTGAGACTACATAGTGAGTTCTTGATCAGCCTGGGCTAGAGTGAGACCCTACCTCAAAAAACCAAAAAAAAAAAAAAAAAAAGAATGCTTAAAGTGAACAAATGATTTTGTTAAATAGCATTATTAATTCCATCTTTGTTATGTAAATCTTTGAAATACTTTATCCTGGTCCTAGAATTGCTTTTTTTTTAATATTTTTTTTTGTTCATTTTATTTATTTATTTATTTGAGAGCGACAGACACAGGGAGGAAGACAGATAGAGGGAGAGAGAGAGAATGGGCGCGCCAGGGCCTCCAGCCACTGCAAACGAACTCCAGACGCGTGCGCCCCCTTGTGCATCTGGCTAATGTGGGACCTGGGGAACCGAGCCTCGAACTGGGGTCCTTAGGCTTCACAGGCAAGCGCTCAACTGCTAAGCCATCTCTCCAGCCCTAGAATTGCTTTTTAGTTTTTACTTTTTTTTTTTTACAATTTCCATAAATATAAATATACCATAATCATAATCCCCTGTCACTACTTTCCCTTTTGGCGCCCCCATCCTCCCTCCACGGAATCCCTTCTTTCCAACTAGTCGCTCTTCTATTTAGAATCATCATTTTTTCCCTCCTACTATGAAGATCTTCTGTAGGTAACATCGGCCACTGTGAGGTCATGAATATCAAAGCCACTTTAGGTCTGGAAGACAGTACTGTGAGAAGCTCTCCTTTCCTGTCTCTTACATTCTTTCCCCCACCTCTTCCACAATGGTCACTGAGCCTTGGGTGTGACAGAGACGTCTCATTTAGTGCTAAGCATTCCACTGTCACTTTTCAGCACTTTGGTAAGTTTGGAGTTACCCCTGTGGTCATCACCATCTGAAAAGAGAAGCTTCTCAAACCAAAAGTGAGAGTAGCATTGTGGTGGTTTGATTCAGGTGACTGCCGTAAACGTAGATGTTCTGACTGCTACGTTCCCAGCTGATAGAAATTTGGAAATTAACGCCTCCTGGAGAGGGTGTATTGTTGGAGGCAGGCTTATGGTGTTATAGCCAGTGTCCCCTTGTCAGTGTTTGGCACACTCTCCTGATGCTATTGTTCACCTTATGTTGGCCAGGGGGTGATGTCCCTGCCATTGTGGAGCTTCCCCCTCAAACCTGTAAGCCAAAATAAACCTCTTTTTTCCAAGCTGCTCTTGTTTGAGTGATTTCTACCAGCAATGTGAACCTGACTGCAACAGCAAAGTGGTACCGAGGAGTGGGATTGCTGCTGGACACGTGACTGAATGGCTTTGCCTTTTGGGGATGATTTTCAAGAGGAATGTGGAAGGATTTGAAACCTTGGCCTAAGAGATGCCTTGCAGTGCTGTAAGTATAGCTTGATGAACTATTGTGGTCAGAATGCAGTAAGATCTATGAACTGTGAGGTTTGGCTTATGAGAGTGAGAAAGAGCTTTGCTTAGACTGGGCTGTTTGTGTGAAAAGCTTGCCATAATGCCAGTGTCCTGAGAAGTTATGAAGGGTTGCTCTGCTTAGAAATGAACTGGTGTGAGCAGAGGGATGTGGCACAGAAAGAAAAATCTTTGAGTAAACTGCTACCTGTTCAGCTGTAATTGAGATTACAACCTTTGAGATTAGGCCAGCTGACCTGTACTGGGGCAACAGGAAGAATGTAGACTCTTTTGAAGAGATCTGAATGTTCAAGGAGTGTCCTATTCTTCAAAGTCTGCTTTATTCCCCCATGGATTTACAAACTGGGACCCTACCTGGTATTGTGGAGTATAAGAAATGCTGGAAAGAGGGTCATTGAGTCTTGTGTTATGGGAATGGCCATGGGCAGTGTGAAGCAGGTTTGCTGGTTGCCTGCATGGAGATCCCATGGGGCCATGAGGATGAACCGTGGATTGCAGTGGAGACCCAGTGGAGGTGCCAGTACCACGCGATGGCTGCCGAGGAAAGCTGCCGGCCCCGAGAACTTTTCCAGGACTGTGAGTAGCATAGCTGGAGGGACAGAATTGGAGTGCAGAGACTTGTTAAGCTGGTTAGAATTATTGGACTTGGAGATTTGTCACTGACTAGAGTTGTTGGATGAAACTACAGAGTTTGATGTTTGCCCTGGTTGTTTTAAATCTTGTATTGGTTGAATATTTCTTTGCTATGCCCAGTGCCATCTTTTGGAGTGTGCATGTTTATTCTGTGCCATTATGGGTTTTGGGGGTTATGATCTTGGACTATGGGGATGTATGAATATCATTGGAATTGATAAAAAAAACTATGGGACTTTTAAAATTGGACTGAATGCATTATATTTTATTTCATGTATGGATATCACTTTATGGGGGCCGGGACAAAATGTGGTGGTTTGATTCAGGTGTCCCCCATAAACTTAGGTGTTCTGAATGCTAGGTTTCCAGATGATGGGAATTTGGGAATTAACTCCTCCTGGAGGGAGTGTATTGTTTGGGGGGGCTTATGGTTATTACAGCCAGTGTTACCTTGTCAGTGTTTGGCATACTCTCCTGTTGCTATTGTCCACCTTATGTGGGCCAGGGGGTGATGCCACCCTCTGCTCAGGCCATCGTTTTCCTGACATCATGGAGCTTCTTCCTTGAGCCTATAAGTCAAAATAAACCTCTTTTTACCCCCACAAGCTGCTCTTGGTTGGGTGATTTCTACCAGCAATGCAGACCTGAATGCAACAAGCATTAATATATTGGCAAAAATGTAAGTATTTAGCAGGCAGCCTCATGGGCATAACGTATCCACTTAGCAAGGTAACAGTGGTAGTTTCTCCCCTAGGACTTAATGGCTTCTCAAGCCATAGGCTTTTCTTTTCATTAGGTTTTCAGTGCCAGGATGCAGGAGCTCCCTCCCATCCAATCAGACAGCAGCTGGTTCTCCCCATAACAGATATGTCACCATTGTACTAGTTGGTACATCTGGCCTGGTTAGGCAGCCTTAAAGCTTGCAGTGTCCTCTGACGGTTAACACCATTGACTTTTCTCCAACAAGCTACACAGGTCTTTGCAGTATCCTGACAGCTAGTCAACAGGAAGGAAGATTCCAGCTCAGTTCCAACTTGATTTCTCAGTGTTTTGCAGTCCAAGCACGTGGAATCTTCAGCAATCTTCAGCAATAGTAACTTACCATCTGCCTGCTCACACCTGTTTACATGGCATGTGTGGGTGCCGAGGACCAGACGCCAAATGACCCCTGCTCCAAGACAGCATTTTCTGCTGCCTCTTAAGATAATATTTGCCTACGATGATGTGGCGGCCACCTCCTGTGCAGCAGGGCTGCAGGCCAGTGTGGCCATCTAGGACGTCTAGGATGGGCTGCTCACTTTCCTGTGATTTCAGAGGCTCACTCACCAAGTGGAGAACGCTGAGATGATGCATATGAAAGCCTCTCTCTTGTGTCCTCCATACAAACTAAAGCGTCTGATGGAAATTTGGATTCCCAAATTCTGCCAGCCTTGCCTTGCCTTCTAGGAACTTTCACAGTGCAGCCGTCCCTAGCTTGTACTTTTCCAGGTACGGTGGCTCACTCTGGACCTGGAAGACCACTCAATGAAGAAGGGACCACCACCAAGCACTCACCTCATCCTTTGGGTATGTCTGTCTTCAGTGTTGCCTCAAACACCATGGGCCACTGTCCCCTGCCCAGACAGAGTCCAAGAGGTGACTCTTCAAGGTCACACCTGAGACTTCAGGTTGAGAAGACAGCTCGACTGTTCACAAGGGGCAGTGACACCCAGGGGCTATAGGTGACTATGCATGACTGCACTTTCCAAAATCTGCAGCCTTAGAACATGGATGTCTCTCTCCATGAATTTCAGAGAGAAGACAAAAAGAAAATATGGTAAGTTTAAGGTTTTCATTTTGGTGTGAAAATTAAAATATGGATCTCCTTTTAAAAAATGAAAAATAAAAGCTCTTCAAAACAATTTTTTAGGCACAGATTTCAATACTCCTGCTCAATGCTTGCTGTTCTGACGGGCTGTCAATTCCTAAGTCAGGGGTGAGTGTGTTATATCCTGAAATTCTGGTTAGTCCCTATAACATATGGCAGCTAGACTTCCTCCCCAACCCTGTGAACACCGCAACAGCACACTGGATCACTGATGAGTGGGGATGACAGTAAGCACCACTCTGTGACGCACAAATGGGAGTATGGGAGTCAGGGAGCTGGGGCTGCTCCAGCTTTGAGACCAACGTTCTAACACAGAGAATTGTTCAGAACCAGGTTTGCTCATGGGAACAGAGCACATCCGGAAGCGTTCCAACATGGTCTCCACAGTCAGACAGTGGACTGATATTAATATGAAGGGCTCCGTCCCCACCCTCTCCACAACCGGTCAGTGTACAGATATTAATGCAAAGCGTTCTGTCCCCACCCTTTCCACAGTCAGAGAGTGTACCGACTTTAATGTGAAGGGTTCCATCCCCTCCCTGACCACAGTCAGACAGTGTACTGACTTTAATGTGAAGGGGTCCATCCCGACCCTCTCCAGAGTCAGACAGTTTACCAACTTTAATGTGAAGGGTTCCATCCTCCACAACTCCACAGTCAAACAGGGTACCTACTTTAATGCGAAGGGTTCCATCCTCCCCTTCTCCACAGTCAGACAGTGTACTGACTTTAATGTGAAGGGTTCCATCCCTGCTCTCTCCACAGTCAGACAGTGTACTGAGTTTAATGTGAAGGGTTCCGTCCCCACCATCTCCACAGTCAGACAGTGTACCGACTTTAATGCAAATGGTTCCATCCCCTTCCTCTCCACAGTCAGACAGTTTACCGACTTTAATGCGAATTGTTCCGTCCCCAACCACTACACAGTCAGACAGTGTACCGACTTTAATGTGAAGGTTTCCGTCCCCACCCTCTCCACAGTCAGACAGTGTACCGATTGTAATACAAAGGGTTCCATCCTCCCCCTCTCTACAGTCCAACAGTGTACTGACTTTAATGTGAAGGGTTCGGTCACCGCCCTCTCCACAGTCAGACAGTGTACCGACTTTAATGAGAAGGGTTCCATCCCCACCCTCTCCACAGTCAGAGAGTGTACTGACTTCAGTGTTAAGGATTCCATCCTCCCCCTCTCCACAGTCAGACATTGTACCGACTTTAATGCGAAGGGTTCCGTCGCCACACTCTCCACAATCAGACAGTGTAATGACTTAAATGCGAAGGGTTCCATCCCCTCGCTCTCCACAGTCAGACAGTGTACCGTCTTTAATGTGAAGGGTGCCGTCCACACCCTCTCCACAGTCAGACAGTGTGCCGACTCTAATGTGAAGGGTTCAGTCCCCACCCTATCCACAGTCAGACAGTGTACTGACTTTAAAGTGAAGTGCTCCATCCCCGCTGTCTCCACAGTCAGACAGTGTACCGACATTAATGTGAAGGGTTCTGTCCCCTCACTCTCCACAGTCAGACAGTGTACCGATTGTAATACGAAGGGTTCCATCCTCCCCCTCTCTACAGTCCAACAGTGTACTGACTTTAATGTGAAGGGTTCGGTCACCGCCCTCTCCACAGTCAGACAGTGTACCGACTTTAATGAGAAGGGTTCCATCCCCTCCCTCTCCACAGTCAGACAGTGTACCGACTTTAATGCGAAGGGTTCCATCCCCACCCTCTCCATAGTCAGACAGTGTACTGACGTTAATGTGTAATGTGCCGTCCCCACCCTCTCCACAGTCAGACAGTGTACTGACTTTAATGTGAAATATTCCGTCCCCACCCTCTGCACAGTCAGACAGTGTACCGACTTTAATGTGAAGGGTCCCGTCCCCACCCACTCCACAGTCAGACAGTGTACCGATTATAATACGAAGGGTTCCATCCTCCCCCTCTCTACAGTCCAACAGTGTACTGACTTTAATGTGAAGGGTTTCATCATCGCCTGCTTCAGAGTCAGACAGTGTACCGACCTTATCGCGAAGGGTTCCGTCACCGCCCTCTCCACAGTCAGACAGTGTACTGACTCTAATGTGAAGGGTTCCACCCCCAACCTGTCCACAGTCAGACAGTGTACTGACTTCAATGTGAAGGGTTCCATCCTCCCCCTCTCCACAGTCAGACAGTGTACCAACTTTAATGCGAAGGGTTCCGTCCACACCCTCTCCACAAACAGACAGTGTACTGACTTTAATGTGAAGGGTTCTGTCCCCACCTTCTCCACAGACAGACAGCGTACTAACTTTAATATGAAGGGTTCCGTCCCCACACTCTCCAAAGTCAAACAGTGTGCCGACTTTAATGTGAATGGTTCCATCCCCACCCGCTCCACAGTCAGTGTACTGACTTTAATGTGAAGGGTTCCATCCCCACCCTCTCCCCAGTCAGACAGTGTACCGACTTAAAAGCGAAGGGTTGCATCCCCTCCCTCTCCACAGTCAGACAGTATACTGACATTAATGTGAAATGTTGCGTCCCAACGCTCTCCACACTCAGTGTACCGACTTTAATGTGAAGGGTTCCATCCCCTCCCTCTCCACAGTCAGACAGTGTACCGACTTTAATGCGAAGGGTTCCATCCCCGCCCTCTCCACAGTCAGACAGTGTACCGACTTTAATGTGAATGGTTCCATCATCCCAAGCTTCAAAGTCAGACAGTGTACCGACTTTATTGCGAATGGTTCCGTCACCGCCCTCTCCACAGTCAGACAGTGTACTGACATTAATGTGAAGGGTTCCGTCCCCACCCTCTCCACAGTCAGACAGTGTACCGACTTTAATGCAAATGGTTCCATCCCCTTCCTCTCCACAGTCAGACAGTTTACCGACTTTAATGCGAATTGTTCCGTCCAAATCCTCTACACAGTCAGACAGTGTACCGAATTTAATGTGAAGGGTCCGTCCCCACCCACTCCACAGTCAGACAGTTTACCGATTTCAATACGAAGAGTTCCATCCTCCCCCTCTCTACAGTCCAACAGTGTACTGACTTTAATGTGAAGGGTTCTATCCCCGCTCTCTCCACAGTCAGACAGTGTACTGATTTAATGTGAAGGATTCCGTCCCCACCCTCTCCACAGTCAGACAGTGTACCGACTTTAATGTGAAGGATTCCATCATCCCCCGCTTCAAAGTCAGACAGTGTGCCGGCTTTATTGCGAAGGGTTCCGTCACCGCCCTCCCCACAGTCAGACAGTGTACTGACTTTAACGTGAAGGGATCCGTCCCCACTCTCTCCACAGTCAGACAGTGTACTGACTTTAAAGTGAAGGGTTCCATCCCAACCCTCTCCACAGTCAGACAGTGTACCGACTTTAATGTGAAGGGTTCCATCCCGCTCTCTCCATAGTCAGACAGTGTACTGACTTTAATGTGAAGGGTCCCGTCGCCACACTCTCCACAATCAGACAGTGTACCGACTTTAATGTGAAAGGTTCCACCCCAACCCTCTCCACAGTCAGAGAGTGTACTGACTTCAGTGTTAAGGGTTCCATCCTCCCCCTCTCCACAGTCAGACATTGTACCGACTTTAATGCGAAGGGTTCCGTCCCCACCCTCTCCACAAACAGTGTACTGACTTTTATGTGAAGGGTTCCGTCCCCGCTCTCTCCACAGTCAGACAGTGTACTGACTTTAATTTGAAGTGTTCCATCCCCGCTGTCTCCACAGTCAGACAGTGTACCGACATTAATGTGAAGGCTTCTGTCCACTCACTCTCCACAGTCAGACCGTGTACTGACTTTAAAGTGAAGGGGACGGTCCCCGCCGTTCCACAGTCAGACAGGGTACTGACTTTAATGCGAAGGGTTCCGTCACCGCCCTCCTCATAGTCAGACAGTGTACTGACATTAATGTGAAGGGTTCCATCCCTGCTCGCTCCACAGTCAGACAGTGTACCGACATTAATGTGAAGGGTTCCATCCCCACCCTCTCAACAGTCAGACAGTGTACCGATTATAATACGAAGGGTTCCATCCTCCCCCTCTCTACAGTCCAACAGTGTACTGACTTTAATGTGAAGGGTTCGGTCACCGCCCTCTCTACAGTCCAACAGTGTACTGACTTTAATGTGAAGGGTTCGGTCACCGCCCTATCCACAGTCAGACAGTGTAGTGACTTTAATGTGTAGGGTTCCATCATCCCCTGCTTCAAAGTCAGACAGTGTACCGACCTTATCGCGAAGGGTTCCGTCACCGCCCTCTCCACAGTCAGACAGTGTACTGACTTTAATGTGTAGGGTTCCATCATCCCCTGCTTCAAAGTCAGACAGTGTACCGACCTTATCGCGAAGGGTTCCGTCACCGCCCTCTCCACAGTCAGACAGTGTACTGACTTTAATGTGAAGGGTGCCACCCCCAACCTGTCCACAGTCAGACAGTGTACTGACTTCAGGTGAACGGTTCCATCCTCCCCCTCGCCACAGTCAGACAGTGTACCGACTTTAATGGGAAGGGTTCCGTCTCCATCCTCTCCACAAACAGACAGTGTACTGACTTTAATGTGAAGGGTTCTGTCCCCACCTTCTCCACAGTCAGACAGCGTACTAACATTAATATGAATGGTTCCGTCCCCACACTCTCCACAGTCAAACAGTGTACCGACTTTAATGTGAATGGTTCCATCCCCTCCCTCTCCTCATTAAGACAGTGGACTGACTTTAATGTGAAATGTTCCGTCCCCACCCGCTCCACAGTCAGTGTACTGACTTTAATGTGAAGGGTTCCGTCCCCATCCTCTCCCCAGTCAGACAGTGTACCGACTTAAATGCGAAGGCTTCCATCCCCTCCCTCTCCACAGTCAGACAGTATATTGACTTTAATGTGAAATGTTCCGTCCCAACGCTCTCCACACTCAGTATACTGACTTTAATGTGAAGGGTTCCATCCCTGCTCTCTCCACAGTCAGTCAGTGTACTGACTTTAATGTGAAGTGTTCCATCCCCACCCTCTCCACTGTCAGACAGTGTAATGACTTAAATGCGAAGGGTTCCATCCCCTCGCTCTCCACAGTCAGACAGTGTACTGACTTTACGTACCGACTTTAATGTGAAGGGTTCTCTCTCCACAGTCAGACAGTGTACCGACTTTCATGCGAAGGGTTCCGTTCCCACCCTCTCCACACTCAGACAGTGTACTGACTTTAAAGTGAAGTGGACCGTCCCCGCCGTTCGACAGTCAGACAGGGTACCGACTTTAATGCGAAGGGTTCCATCCCCGCCCTCTCCACAGTCAGGCAGTGTCCCGAGTTTAATGTGAAGGGTTCCATCCTCCCCCGCTCCAAAGTCAGACAGTGTACTGCCTTTAATGCGAAGGGTTCCTTCACTGCCCTCTCCACAGTCAGACAGTGTACTGACATTAATGTGAAGGGTTCCATCCCTGTTCTCTCCACAGTCAGACAGTGTACCGACTTTAATGGAAATGGTTCCATCCCCTCTCTCTCCACAGTCAGACAGTTTACCGACTTTAATGCGAATTGTTCCGTCCCCATCCTCTCCACAGTCAGACAGAGTACCGTCTTTAATGTGAAGGGTTCCGTCCCCACCTTCTCCACAGTCAGACAGTGTAGTGACTTTAATGTGAAGGGTTCCATCATCCCCCGCTTCAATGTCAGACACTGTACCGACCTTATTGAGAAGGGTTCCATCACCGCCCTCTCCACAGTCAGACAGTGTAGTGACTTTAATGTGAAGGGTTCCGTCGCTACACTCTCCACAGTCAGACAGTGTACCGACTTTAATGTGAAGGGTTCCACCCCCAACCTGTCCACAGTCAGACAGTGTACTGACTTTAATGCCAAGGGTTCCATACCCTCGCTCTCCACAGTCAGACAGTGTACCGACTTTAATGTGAAGGGATACATCCCCACCCTCTCCACACTCAGACAGTGTACTGACTTTAATGTGAAGGGTTCCATCCCCACCCTCTCCACAGTCAGACTGTGTACTGACTTTAATGTGTAATGTGCAGTCCCCACCCCCTCCACAGTCAGTGTATTGACTTTAATGTGAAGGGTTCCTTCCCCGCTCTCTCCACAGTCAGACAGGGTACTGATTTAATGTGAAGGGTTCCGTCCCCGCCCTCTCCACAGTCAGACAGTGTACCGACATTAATGTGAATGGTTCCATCATACCAAGCTTCAAAGTCAGACAGTGTACCGACTTTCTTGCGAAGGGTTCCGTCACCACCCTCTCCACAGTCAGACAGTGTACTGACTTTAATGTGAAGGGTTCCGTCCCCACCCTCTCCACATTCAGACAGTGTACTGACTTCAATGTGAATGGTTCCGTCAACTCCCTCTCCACAGTCAGACCGTATACTGACTTTAATGTGAAGGGTTCCGTCGCCCCACTCTCCACAGTCAGACAGTGTACAGACTTTAATGTGAAGGGTTCCACCCCTACCCTCTCCACAGTCAGACAGTGTACTGACTTCAGTGTTAAGGGTTCCATCCTCCCCCTCTCCACAGTCAGACATTGTACCGACTTTAATGCGAAGGGTTCGGTCCCCACCCTCTCCACAAAGAGACAGTGTACTGACTTTAATGTGAAAGGTTCTGTCCCCACCCTCTCCACAGTCAGACAGCATACTAACGTTAATATGAAGGGTTCCGTCTCCACACTCTCCACAGTCAAACAGTCTACCGACTTTAATGTGAATGGTTGCATCCCCTCCCTCTCCACAGTAAGACAGTGTACTGACTTTAATGTGAAGGGTTCCGTCCCCACCCTATCCCCAGTCAGACAGTGTACCGACTTAAATGCGAAGGGTTCCATCCCCTCCCTCTCCACAGTCAGACAGTGTACCAACTTTAATGAGAAGTGTTCCATCCCCACCCTCTCCACAGTCAGACAGTGTACTGATGTTAATGTAAAGGGTTCCGTCACCGCCTTCTCCACAGTCAGACAGTGTACCGACTTTAATGTGAAGGGTTCCATCCCCACCCTCTCCACAGTCAGACAGTGTACCGACTTTAATGTGAAGGGTTCCATCCCGTCGCTTTCCACAGTCAGACAGTGTACCGACTTTAATGTGAAGGGTTCCATCCACTCCCTCTCCACAGTCAGACAGTGTACCGACTTTAATGTGAAGGGTTCCATCCCTGCTCTCTCCAGTCGGACAGTGTACCGGCTTTAATGCAAATTGTTCCGTCCCCATCCGCTACGCAGTCAGACAGTGTACCGACTTTAATGTGAAGGGTTCCTTCCCTCCCTCTCCACAGTCAGACAGTGTACCGATTGTCATACGAAGGGTTCCATCCTCTCCCTCTCCACAGTCCAACAGTGTACTGACTTTAATGTGAAGGGTTCGGTCACCGCTCTCTCCACAGTCAGTCAGTGTACCGAATTTAATGAAAAGGGTTCCATCCCCACCCCCTCCAGAGTCAGACAATGTACTGACGTTAATGTGTAATGTGACGTGCCCACCCTCTCCACAGTCAGTGTACTGATTTAATGTGAAGGGTTCCATCCCTGCCCTGTCCACAGTCAGACAGTGTAATGACTTTAATGTGAACGTTTCCATCCCCTCTCTCTCCATACTCAGACAGTGTACCGACTTTAATGTGAAGGGTTCCGTCCTCACCCTCTCCACAGTCAGAGAGCCTCCGACTATAATGTGAAGGGTTCCATCCCCACCCTCCCCAGTCAGACAGTGTCCCGACACTAATGTGAAGGGATCCGTCCCCTTGCTCTCCACAGTCAGACAGTGTACCGACTTTCATGCGAAGGGTTCCGTTCCCACCCTCTCCACACTCAGACAGTGTACCGACTTTAATGTAAAGGGTTCCATCCCCTCCCTCTCCACAGTCAGACAGACTACTGACTTTAATGTGAAGGGTTCCAGCCACACCCTCCCCAGTCAGACAGTGTACCGACTTTAATGTGAAGGGATCCGTCCCCTCCCTCTCCACAATCAAACAGTGAACCCATTTTAATGTGAAGGGTCCATCCCCTCCCTCTCCTCAGTCAGACAGTGCACCGACTTTAATGAGAAGGGTTCCATCCCCACGCTCACCAGTCAGACAGTGTACTGACTTTAATGCGAAGGTTTCCGTCCCCACCCTCTCCACAGTCAGATACTGTACCGACTTAAATGTGAAGGGTTCCGTCCCCACCCACTCCACAGTCAGACAATGTACTGACTTTAATGTGAATGGTTCCAACCTCTCCCTGTCCACAGTCAGACAGTGTACTGACTTTAATGTGAAGGGTTCCAGCCACACACTCTCCACCGTCAGACAGTGTACCGATTTAATGCGAAGGATTCCGTCCCCACCCTCTCCACAAGCAGACAGTGTACTGACTTTAATGTGAAGGGTGACGTCCCCACCATTTCCACAGTCAGACACTGTACTGACTTTAATGCAAATGGTTCCATCTTCTCTCTCTCCACATTCAGACAGTGTACCGACTCCAATGCGAAGTGTTCCGTCCCCGCCCTCTCCCCAGTCAGACAGTGCACCAACGTTAATGAGAAGGGTTCCATCCCCACCCACTCCAGTCAGACAGTGTACCGACTTTAATATGAAGGTTTCCATCCCCTCCCTCCCACAGTCAGACAGTGTACTGACTTTAATGTGAAGGGTTCCATCCCCTCCCTCTCCACATTCAGACAGTGTACCGACCTTAATGTGAAGGGTTCCATCCCCTCCCTCTCCACAGTCAGACAGTGTACCGACCTTAATGTGAAGTGTTCCATCCCCTCCCTCTCCACAGTAGGACAGTGTACTGACTTTAATGAGAAGGGTTCCATTCCCACCCACTCCAGGCAGACAGTGTACCGACTTTAATGTGAAGGGTTCCATCCCCTCCCTCTCCACAGTCAGACTGTGTACCAACTTTAATGTGAAGGGTTCCATCCCCTCCCTCTCCACAGTCAGACAGTGTACTGACTTTAATGTGAAGGGTTCCATCCCCTCCCTCTCCACAGTCAGGCAGTGTATCGACTTTAATGTGAAGGGTTCCGTCCCAACCCTCTCCACAGTCACACAGTGTACTCGCTTTAATGAGAATCTTCCCATCCCTGCTCTCTCCACAGTCAGACAGTGTACTGACTTTAATGTGAAGTGTTCCATCAACTCCCTCTCCAGAGTCAGACAGTGTACCGACTCTAATGTGAAGGGTTCCGTCCCCACCCTATCCCCAGTCCGACAGTGCACCGACGTTAATTAGAAAGGTTCCATCCCCACCCACTCCAGTCAGACAGTGAACCGACTTTAATGTGAAGGGTGCCAACCGGTCCCTCTCCACAGTGAGACAGTGTACCGACTTTAATGTGAAGGATTCCGTCCCCTCCCTCTCCACAGTCTGACAGTGTACTGACTTTAATGTGAAGGTTTCCACCCCCACACTCTCAACAGTCAGACAGTATACTGACATTAATGTGAAGGGTTCCTTCCTCCCCCTCTCCACAGTCAGACAGTGTACCAACTTTAATATGAAGGTTTCCATCCCCTCCCTCTCCACACTCAGACAGTGTACCGAATTTAATGTGAAGGGTTCCATCACCTCCCTCTCCACAGTCAGACAGTGTACCGACCTTAATGTGAAGGGTTCCATCCCCTCCCTCTCCACAGTAGGACAGTGTACTGACTTTAATGAGAAGGGTTCCATTCCCACCCACTCCAGGCAGACAGTGTACCGACTTTAATGTGAAGGGTTCCATCGCCTCCCTCTCCACAGGCAGACAGTGTACTGACTTTAATGTGAAGGGTTCCGTCCCCACCCTCTCCACAGTCAGACTGTGTACCAACTTTAATGTGAAGTGTTCCATCAACTCCCTCTCCAGAGTCAGACAGTGTACCGACTCTAATGTGAAGGGTTCCGTCCCCACCCTATCCCCAGTCCGACTGTGCACCGACGTTAATTAGAAAGGTTCCATCCCCACCCACTCCAGTCAGACAGTGTACCGACTTTAATGTGAAGGGTGCCAACCCGTCCTTTTCCACAGTGAGACAGTGTACCGACTTTAATGTGAAGGATTCCGTCCCCTCCCTCTCCACAGTCTGACAGTGTACTGACTTTAAAGGGAAGGGGACCGTCGCCGCTGTCTCCACATTCAGACAGGGTACCGACTTTAATGCGAAGGGTTCCATCCCGGTCCTCTTCATAGTCAGTGTACTGACTTTAATGTGAAGGTTTCCACCCCCACACTCTCAACAGTCAGACAGTATACTGACATTAATGTGAAGGGTTCCTTCCTCCCCCTCTCCACAGTCAGACAGTGTACCGACTTTAATATGAAGGTTTCCATCCCCTCCCTCTCCACAGTCAGACAGTGTACTGACTTTAATGTGAATGGTTCTGTCAACTCCCTCTCCACAGTCAGACCGTATACTGACTTTAATGTGAAGGGTTCCGTCGCCCCACTCTCCACAGTCAGACAGTGTACAGACTTTAATGTGAAGGGTTCAACCCCTACCCTCTCCACAGTCAGACAGTGTACTGACTTCAGTGTTAAGGGATCAATCCTCCCCCTCTCCACAGTAAGACATTGTACCGACTTTAATGCGAAGGGTTCCGTCCCCACCCTCTCCACAAACACACAGTGTACTGACTTTAATGTGAACGGTTCTGTCCCCACCCTCTCAAAAGTCAGACAGCGTACTAACGTTAATATGAAGGGTTCCGTCCCCACACTCTCCACAGTCAAACAGTCTACCGACTTTAATGTGAATGGTTGCATCCCCTCCCTCTCCACAGTAAGACAGTGTTCTGACTTTAATGTGAAGGGTTCCGTCCCCACACCATCCCCAGTCAGACAGTGTATCGACTTAAATGCGAAGGGTTCCATCCCCTCCCTCTCCACAGTCAGACACTGTACCGACTTTAATGAGAAGGGTTCCATCCCCTCCCTCTCCACAGTCAGACACTGTACCGACTTTAATGAGAAGGGTTCCATCCCCAGCTTCTCCACAGTCAGACAGTGTACTGACTTTAATGTGAAGGGTTCTATCCCCTCCCTCTCCACAGTCAGACAGTGTTCCGACTTTAATGAGAAGTGTTCCATCCCCACCCTCTCCACAGACAGACAGTGTACTGATGTTAATGTAAAGGGTTCCGTCACCGCCTTCTCCACAGTCAGACAGTGTACCGACATTAATGTGAAGGGTTCCGTCCCCAACCTCTCCTCAGTCAGACAGTTTACCGACTTTAATGTGAAGGGTTCCATCCACTCCCTCTCCACAGTCACACAGTGTACTGACTTTAATGTGAAATGTTCCGTCCCGGCCCGCTCCACAATCAGTGTACTGACTTTAATGTGAAGGGTTCCATCTCTGCTCTCTCCACAGGCAGACAGTGTACCGACTTTAATGCGAAGGGTTCCATACCCTCCCTCTCCACAGTCAGACAGTGTACTGACTTTAATGTGAAACGTTCCGTCCCCACCCTCTCCACAGTCAGTGTACTGACTTTAATGGGAAGTGTTCCATCCCTGCTCTCTCCACAGTCAGTCAGTGTACTGACCTTAATGTGAAGGGTTCCGTCCCCACCATCTCCATTGTCAGACAGTGTACTAACTTTAATGTGAAGGGTTCCGTCGCCACCCTCTCCACAGTCAGACAGTGTACCGGCTTTAATGAGAAGGGTTCCATCCCGCTCCCTGCACAGTCAGACAGTCTACTGGCTTTATTGCGAAGTGTTCCATCTCCTCCCACTCCACAGTCAGACAGTGTACCGACTTTAATGTGAAGGGTTCCACCCCCAACCTGTCCACAGTCAGACAGTGTACTGACTTTAATGCCAAGGGTTCCATACCCTCGCTCTCCACAGTCAGACAGTGTACCGACTTTAATGTGAAGGGATACATCCCCACCCTCTCCACACTCAGACAGTGTACTGACTTTAATGTGAAGGGTTCCATCCCCACCCTCTCCACAGTCAGACTGTGTACTGACTTTAATGTGTAATGTGCAGTCCCCACCCCCTCCACAGTCAGTGTATTGACTTTAATGTGAAGGGTTCCTTCCCCGCTCTCTCCACAGTCAGACAGGGTACTGATTTAATGTGAAGGGTTCCGTCCCCGCCCTCTCCACAGTCAGACAGTGTACCGACATTAATGTGAATGGTTCCATCATACCAAGCTTCAAAGTCAGACAGTGTACCGACTTTCTTGCGAAGGGTTCCGTCACCACCCTCTCCACAGTCAGACAGTGTACTGACTTTAATGTGAAGGGTTCCGTCCCCACCCTCTCCACATTCAGACAGTGTACTGACTTCAATGTGAATGGTTCCGTCAACTCCCTCTCCACAGTCAGACCGTATACTGACTTTAATGTGAAGGGTTCCGTCGCCCCACTCTCCACAGTCAGACAGTGTACAGACTTTAATGTGAAGGGTTCCACCCCTACCCTCTCCACAGTCAGACAGTGTACTGACTTCAGTGTTAAGGGTTCCATCCTCCCCCTCTCCACAGTCAGACATTGTACCGACTTTAATGCGAAGGGTTCGGTCCCCACCCTCTCCACAAAGAGACAGTGTACTGACTTTAATGTGAAAGGTTCTGTCCCCACCCTCTCCACAGTCAGACAGCATACTAACGTTAATATGAAGGGTTCCGTCTCCACACTCTCCACAGTCAAACAGTCTACCGACTTTAATGTGAATGGTTGCATCCCCTCCCTCTCCACAGTAAGACAGTGTACTGACTTTAATGTGAAGGGTTCCGTCCCCACCCTATCCCCAGTCAGACAGTGTACCGACTTAAATGCGAAGGGTTCCATCCCCTCCCTCTCCACAGTCAGACAGTGTACCAACTTTAATGAGAAGTGTTCCATCCCCACCCTCTCCACAGTCAGACAGTGTACTGATGTTAATGTAAAGGGTTCCGTCACCGCCTTCTCCACAGTCAGACAGTGTACCGACTTTAATGTGAAGGGTTCCATCCCCACCCTCTCCACAGTCAGACAGTGTACCGACTTTAATGTGAAGGGTTCCATCCCGTCGCTTTCCACAGTCAGACAGTGTACCGACTTTAATGTGAAGGGTTCCATCCACTCCCTCTCCACAGTCAGACAGTGTACCGACTTTAATGTGAAGGGTTCCATCCCTGCTCTCTCCAGTCGGACAGTGTACCGGCTTTAATGCAAATTGTTCCGTCCCCATCCGCTACGCAGTCAGACAGTGTACCGACTTTAATGTGAAGGGTTCCTTCCCTCCCTCTCCACAGTCAGACAGTGTACCGATTGTCATACGAAGGGTTCCATCCTCTCCCTCTCCACAGTCCAACAGTGTACTGACTTTAATGTGAAGGGTTCGGTCACCGCTCTCTCCACAGTCAGTCAGTGTACCGAATTTAATGAAAAGGGTTCCATCCCCACCCCCTCCAGAGTCAGACAATGTACTGACGTTAATGTGTAATGTGACGTGCCCACCCTCTCCACAGTCAGTGTACTGATTTAATGTGAAGGGTTCCATCCCTGCCCTGTCCACAGTCAGACAGTGTAATGACTTTAATGTGAACGTTTCCATCCCCTCTCTCTCCATACTCAGACAGTGTACCGACTTTAATGTGAAGGGTTCCGTCCTCACCCTCTCCACAGTCAGAGAGCCTCCGACTATAATGTGAAGGGTTCCATCCCCACCCTCCCCAGTCAGACAGTGTCCCGACACTAATGTGAAGGGATCCGTCCCCTTGCTCTCCACAGTCAGACAGTGTACCGACTTTCATGCGAAGGGTTCCGTTCCCACCCTCTCCACACTCAGACAGTGTACCGACTTTAATGTAAAGGGTTCCATCCCCTCCCTCTCCACAGTCAGACAGACTACTGACTTTAATGTGAAGGGTTCCAGCCACACCCTCCCCAGTCAGACAGTGTACCGACTTTAATGTGAAGGGATCCGTCCCCTCCCTCTCCACAATCAAACAGTGAACCCATTTTAATGTGAAGGGTCCATCCCCTCCCTCTCCTCAGTCAGACAGTGCACCGACTTTAATGAGAAGGGTTCCATCCCCACGCTCACCAGTCAGACAGTGTACTGACTTTAATGCGAAGGTTTCCGTCCCCACCCTCTCCACAGTCAGATACTGTACCGACTTAAATGTGAAGGGTTCCGTCCCCACCCACTCCACAGTCAGACAATGTACTGACTTTAATGTGAATGGTTCCAACCTCTCCCTGTCCACAGTCAGACAGTGTACTGACTTTAATGTGAAGGGTTCCAGCCACACACTCTCCACCGTCAGACAGTGTACCGATTTAATGCGAAGGATTCCGTCCCCACCCTCTCCACAAGCAGACAGTGTACTGACTTTAATGTGAAGGGTGACGTCCCCACCATTTCCACAGTCAGACACTGTACTGACTTTAATGCAAATGGTTCCATCTTCTCTCTCTCCACATTCAGACAGTGTACCGACTCCAATGCGAAGTGTTCCGTCCCCGCCCTCTCCCCAGTCAGACAGTGCACCAACGTTAATGAGAAGGGTTCCATCCCCACCCACTCCAGTCAGACAGTGTACCGACTTTAATATGAAGGTTTCCATCCCCTCCCTCCCACAGTCAGACAGTGTACTGACTTTAATGTGAAGGGTTCCATCCCCTCCCTCTCCACATTCAGACAGTGTACCGACCTTAATGTGAAGGGTTCCATCCCCTCCCTCTCCACAGTCAGACAGTGTACCGACCTTAATGTGAAGTGTTCCATCCCCTCCCTCTCCACAGTAGGACAGTGTACTGACTTTAATGAGAAGGGTTCCATTCCCACCCACTCCAGGCAGACAGTGTACCGACTTTAATGTGAAGGGTTCCATCCCCTCCCTCTCCACAGTCAGACTGTGTACCAACTTTAATGTGAAGGGTTCCATCCCCTCCCTCTCCACAGTCAGACAGTGTACTGACTTTAATGTGAAGGGTTCCATCCCCTCCCTCTCCACAGTCAGGCAGTGTATCGACTTTAATGTGAAGGGTTCCGTCCCAACCCTCTCCACAGTCACACAGTGTACTCGCTTTAATGAGAATCTTCCCATCCCTGCTCTCTCCACAGTCAGACAGTGTACTGACTTTAATGTGAAGTGTTCCATCAACTCCCTCTCCAGAGTCAGACAGTGTACCGACTCTAATGTGAAGGGTTCCGTCCCCACCCTATCCCCAGTCCGACAGTGCACCGACGTTAATTAGAAAGGTTCCATCCCCACCCACTCCAGTCAGACAGTGAACCGACTTTAATGTGAAGGGTGCCAACCGGTCCCTCTCCACAGTGAGACAGTGTACCGACTTTAATGTGAAGGATTCCGTCCCCTCCCTCTCCACAGTCTGACAGTGTACTGACTTTAATGTGAAGGTTTCCACCCCCACACTCTCAACAGTCAGACAGTATACTGACATTAATGTGAAGGGTTCCTTCCTCCCCCTCTCCACAGTCAGACAGTGTACCAACTTTAATATGAAGGTTTCCATCCCCTCCCTCTCCACACTCAGACAGTGTACCGAATTTAATGTGAAGGGTTCCATCACCTCCCTCTCCACAGTCAGACAGTGTACCGACCTTAATGTGAAGGGTTCCATCCCCTCCCTCTCCACAGTAGGACAGTGTACTGACTTTAATGAGAAGGGTTCCATTCCCACCCACTCCAGGCAGACAGTGTACCGACTTTAATGTGAAGGGTTCCATCGCCTCCCTCTCCACAGGCAGACAGTGTACTGACTTTAATGTGAAGGGTTCCGTCCCCACCCTCTCCACAGTCAGACTGTGTACCAACTTTAATGTGAAGTGTTCCATCAACTCCCTCTCCAGAGTCAGACAGTGTACCGACTCTAATGTGAAGGGTTCCGTCCCCACCCTATCCCCAGTCCGACTGTGCACCGACGTTAATTAGAAAGGTTCCATCCCCACCCACTCCAGTCAGACAGTGTACCGACTTTAATGTGAAGGGTGCCAACCCGTCCTTTTCCACAGTGAGACAGTGTACCGACTTTAATGTGAAGGATTCCGTCCCCTCCCTCTCCACAGTCTGACAGTGTACTGACTTTAAAGGGAAGGGGACCGTCGCCGCTGTCTCCACATTCAGACAGGGTACCGACTTTAATGCGAAGGGTTCCATCCCGGTCCTCTTCATAGTCAGTGTACTGACTTTAATGTGAAGGTTTCCACCCCCACACTCTCAACAGTCAGACAGTATACTGACATTAATGTGAAGGGTTCCTTCCTCCCCCTCTCCACAGTCAGACAGTGTACCGACTTTAATATGAAGGTTTCCATCCCCTCCCTCTCCACAGTCAGACAGTGTACTGACTTTAATGTGAATGGTTCTGTCAACTCCCTCTCCACAGTCAGACCGTATACTGACTTTAATGTGAAGGGTTCCGTCGCCCCACTCTCCACAGTCAGACAGTGTACAGACTTTAATGTGAAGGGTTCAACCCCTACCCTCTCCACAGTCAGACAGTGTACTGACTTCAGTGTTAAGGGATCAATCCTCCCCCTCTCCACAGTCAGACATTGTACCGACTTTAATGCGAAGGGTTCCGTCCCCACCCTCTCCACAAACACACAGTGTACTGACTTTAATGTGAACGGTTCTGTCCCCACCCTCTCAAAAGTCAGACAGCGTACTAACGTTAATATGAAGGGTTCCGTCCCCACACTCTCCACAGTCAAACAGTCTACCGACTTTAATGTGAATGGTTGCATCCCCTCCCTCTCCACAGTAAGACAGTGTTCTGACTTTAATGTGAAGGGTTCCGTCCCCACACCATCCCCAGTCAGACAGTGTATCGACTTAAATGCGAAGGGTTCCATCCCCTCCCTCTCCACAGTCAGACACTGTACCGACTTTAATGAGAAGGGTTCCATCCCCTCCCTCTCCACAGTCAGACACTGTACCGACTTTAATGAGAAGGGTTCCATCCCCAGCTTCTCCACAGTCAGACAGTGTACTGACTTTAATGTGAAGGGTTCTATCCCCTCCCTCTCCACAGTCAGACAGTGTTCCGACTTTAATGAGAAGTGTTCCATCCCCACCCTCTCCACAGACAGACAGTGTACTGATGTTAATGTAAAGGGTTCCGTCACCGCCTTCTCCACAGTCAGACAGTGTACCGACATTAATGTGAAGGGTTCCGTCCCCAACCTCTCCTCAGTCAGACAGTTTACCGACTTTAATGTGAAGGGTTCCATCCACTCCCTCTCCACAGTCACACAGTGTACTGACTTTAATGTGAAATGTTCCGTCCTGGCCCGCTCCACAATCAGTGTACTGACTTTAATGTGAAGGGTTCCATCTCTGCTCTCTCCACAGGCAGACAGTGTACCGACTTTAATGCGAAGGGTTCCATACCCTCCCTCTCCACAGTCAGACAGTGTACTGACTTTAATGTGAAACGTTCCGTCCCCACCCTCTCCACAGTCAGTGTACTGACTTTAATGGGAAGTGTTCCATCCCTGCTCTCTCCACAGTCAGTCAGTGTACTGACCTTAATGTGAAGGGTTCCGTCCCCACCATCTCCATTGTCAGACAGTGTACTAACTTTAATGTGAAGGGTTCCGTCGCCACCCTCTCCACAGTCAGACAGTGTACCGGCTTTAATGAGAAGGGTTCCATCCCGCTCCCTGCACAGTCAGACAGTCTACTGGCTTTATTGCGAAGTGTTCCATCTCCTCCCACTCCACAGTCAGACAGTGTACAGACTTTAATGTGAAGGGTTCCATTCCCACCCTCTCCACATTCTGGCAGTGTATCGACTTTAATGTGAAGGGTTCCGTCCCAATCTCTCCACAGTCAGACAGTGTACCGACTTTAATGTGAAGGGTTTCATACCCTCCCTCTCCACACTCAGACAGTGTACCGACTCTAATGTGAAGGGTTCCCTCCCCACCCTCTCCACAGTCAGACATTGTACTGACTTTAATGTGAAGGGTTCCATCCACTCCCTCTCCACAGTCAGACACTGTACTGACATTAATGTGAAGGTTTCCGTCCCCACCCTCTCCACAGTCAGACAGTGTACCGAATTTGATGTGAAGGGTTCCGTGTCCACCCACGCCACAGTCAGACAGTGTACTGACTTTAACGTGAAGGGTTCCATCCCTGCTCTATACACAGTCAGACAGTGTAATGACTTTAATGTGAAGGGTTCCTTCCCCACCGTCTCTACAGTGAGACAGTGCACCGACTTTACTGAGAAGGGTTCCATCCCCACCCTCTACAGTCAGACAGTGTACCAACTTTAATGTGAAGGGTTCCATCCCGTCCCTCTCCTCAGTCAGACAGTGTAGTGACGTAAATGTGAAGGGTTCTGTCCCCTTCCTCTCCACAGTCAGAGAGAGTACTGACGTTAATGCGAATGGTTCCATCCCCACCCTCTCCACAGTCAGACAGTGTACCGACTTTAATGTGAAGGGTTCCATCCCTGCTCTCTCCAGTCGGACAGTGTACCGGCTTTAATGCAAATTGTTCTGTCCCCATCCGCTACGCAGTCAGACAGTGTACCGACTTTAATGTGAAGGGTTCTTTCCCTCCCTCTCCACAGTCAGACAGTGTACCGACTTTAATGTGAAGGGTTCCATCCCTGCTCTCTCCAGTCGGACAGTGTACCGGCTTTAATGCAAATTGTTCCGTCCCCATCCGCTACGCAGTCAGACAGTGTACCGACTTTAATGTGAAGGGTTCCTTCCCTCCCTCTCCACAGTCAGACAGTGTACCGATTGTGATACGAAGGGTTCCATCCTCTCCCTCTCCACAGTCCAACAGTGTACTGACTTTAATGTGAAGTGTTCGGTCACCGCTCTCTCCACAGTCAGTCAGTGTACCGAATTTAATGAGAAGGGTTCCATACCCACCCCCTCCAGAGTCAGACAGTGTACTGAAGTTATTGTGTAATGTGACGTGCCCACCCTCTCCACAGTTAGTGTATTGACTTTAATGTGAAGGTTCCGTCCCCACCCTCTCCACAGTCAGACAGTGTACTGATTTAATGTGAAGGGTTCCATCCCCGCACTGTCCACAGTCAGACAGTGTACTGACTTTAATGTGAACGTTTCCATCCCCTCTCTCTCCATAGTCAGACAGTGTACCGACTTTAATGTGAAGGGTTCCGTCCTCACCCTCTCCACAGTCAGAGAGCCTCCGACTATAATGTGAAGGGTTCCATCCCCACCCTCCTCAGTCAGACAGTGTCCCGACACTAATGTGAAGGGATCCGTCCCCTTGCTCTCCACAGTCAGACAGTGTACCGACTTTCATGCGAAGGGTTCCGTTCCCACCCTCTCCACACTCAGACAGTGTACCGACTTTAATGTAAAGGGTTCCATCCCCTCCCTCTCCACAGTCAGACTACTGATTTTAATGTGAAGGGTTCCAGCCACACCCTCTCCACAGTCAGAGTGTACCGACTCTAATGTGAAGGGATCCGTCCCCACCCTCTCCACAGTCAGACAGTGTACCGACTCTAATGTGAAGGGTTCTGTCCCCTCCCTCTCCTCAGTCAGACAGTGTACCGACTTTAATGTGAAGGGTTCCATCCCCACGCTCACCAGTCAGAGAGTGTACTGACTTTAATGCGAAGGTTTCCGTCCCCACCCTCTCCACAGTCAGACACTGTACCGACTTAAATGTGAAGGGTTCCGTCCCCACCCACTCCACAGTCAGACAATGTACTGACTTTAATGTGAATGGTTCCAACCCCTCCCTGTCCACAGTCAGAAAGTGTACTGACTTTAATGTGAAGGGTTCCAGCCACACACTCTCCACAGTCAGACAGTGTACCAATTTAATGCGAAGGATTCCTTCCCCACCCTCTCCACAAGCAGACAGTGTACCGGTCTAATGTGAAGGGTTCCATCCCCACCCCCTCCCCAGTCAGACAGTGTAATGACTTTAATGTGAACGGTGCCATCCCCTCCCTCTCCACATTCAGACAGTGTACCGACTCCAATGCGAAGTGTTCCGTCCCCGCCCTCTCCCCAGTCAGACAGTGCACCAACGTTAATGAGAAGGGTTCCATCCCCACCCACTCCAGTCAGACAGTGTACCGACTTTAATGCGAAGGTTTCCGTCCCCATCCTCTCCACAGGCAGACTGTGTACCAACTTTAATGCGAAGGGTTCCATCCCCTCGCTCTCCACAGTCAGACAGTGTATCGACTTTTATGTTAAGGGTTCCGTCCCCACCCTCTCCACAGTCAGACAGTGTACTCGCTTTAGTGAGAGGCTTTCCATCCATGCTCTCTCTACAGTCAGACAGTGTACTGACTTTAATGTGAAGGGTTCCATCCACTCTCTCCACAGTCAGACAGTGTACTGACTTTAATCTGAAGGGTTCCGTCCCCACCCTCTCCACAATCAGACAGTATACCGAGTTTAATGTGAAGTGTTCCGTCCCCGCCCTCTCCCCAGTCAGACAGTGCACTGACGTTAATTAGAAAGGTTCCATCCCCACCCACTCCAGTCAGACAGTGTACCGACTTTAATGTGAAGGGTGCCAACTCGTCCCTCTCCACAGTGAGACAGTGTACCGACTTTAATGTGAAAGATTCCGTCCCCTCCCTCTCCACAGTCAGACAGTGTACTGACTTTAAAGGGAAGGGGACCGTCGCCGCCGTCTCCACAATCAGACACGGTACCGACTTTAATACGAAGGGTTCCATCCCCTCCCTCTTCATAGTCAGTGTACTGACTTTAATGTGAAGGTTTCCACCCCCACACTCTCAACAGTCAGACAGTATACTGACATTAACGTGAATGGTTTCTTACACCCCCTCTCAACAGTCAGACAGTGTACCGAGTTTAATGTGAAGTGTTCCGTCCCCACCCTCTCCATAAACAGAAAGTGTACTGACTTTTATGTTAAGGGTTCTGTCCACTCCCTCTCAAAAGTCAGACAGCGTATTGACTTTAATGCGAAGGGTTCCGTCCCCACCCTCTCCAGAATCAGACAGTGTACCGACTCTAATGTGAAGGGTTCCGTCTCCACCCTCTCCACAGTCAGATAGTGTACTGACTTTAATGTGAATGGTGCCATCCCATCCCTCTCCATAGTGAGACAGTGTACAGACTTTAATGTGAAGGATTCCATCCCCTCCCTCTCCACAGTCAGACAGTGTACTGACTTTAAAGGGAAGGGGACCGTCGCCGCTGTCTCCTCAGTCAGACAGGGTACCGACGTTAATGCGAAGGGTTCAATCCCCGCCCTCTTCATAGTCAGTGTACTGACTCTAATATGAAGGTTTCCACCCCCACCCTCTCAACAGTCAGACAGTATACTGACATTAATGTGAAGGGTTCAATCCTCCCCCTCTCCACAGTCAGACAGTGTACCGACTTTAATGCGAATTGTTCCGTCCCCACCCTGTCCACAAACAGACAGTGTACTGACTTTTATGTGAAGGGTTCTGTCCCCACCCTCTCCACAGTCAGACAGCGTATTGACTTTAATTCGAAGGGATCCGTCCCCACCCTCTCCAGATTCAGACAGTGTACCGACTTTAATGTGAATGGTACCATCCCCTCCTTCTCCACAGTCAGACAGTGTACTGGCTTTAATGTGAAATGTTCCGTCCCAACGCTCTCCACAATCAGTGTACTGACTTTAATGTGAAGGGTTCCATCCCTGCTCTCTCCACAGTCAGACAGTGTACTGACTTTAATACGAAGTGTTCCATCCCCTCCCTCTCCACAGACAGTGTACTGACTTTAATGTGAAGGGTCCGTCCCCACCCTCTCCACAGTCAGACAGTGTACAGACCTTAATGTGAAGGGTTCCATTCCCTCCCTCTCCATATTCCGGCAGTGTATTGACTTTAATGTGAAGGGTTCCAACCCCACCCTCTCCACAGTCAGACAGTGTACCGACTTTAATGTGAAGGGTTCCATACACTCCCTCTCCACAGTCAGACAATGTACCGACTCTAATTTGAACGGTTCCGTCCCCACCCTCTCCACAGTCAGACATTGTACTGACTTTAATGTGAAGGGTTCCATCCCTTCCCTACCCACAATCAGACAGTGTACTGACTTTAATGTGAAGGGTTCCGTCCCCACCCTCTCCAAGGTCAGACAGTTTACCGACTTTAATGTGAAGGGTTCCGTCCCGATGCTCTCCACAGTCAGACAGTGTACCAAATTTAATGTGAAGGGTTCCGTCTCCACCCTCTCCAATGTCAGACAGTGTACTGACTTTAATGTGGAGGGTTCCATCCCTGCTCTCTACACAGTCAGACAGTGTACAGACTTTAATATGAAGGGTTTTTTCCCCACCGTCTCTACAGTGAGACAGAGCACCGACTTTAATGAGAAGGGTTCCATCCCCACCCTCTACAGTCAGACAGTGTACCAACTTCAATGTGAAGGGTTCCATCCCGTCCCTCTCCTCAGTAGGACAGTGTAGCGACTTAAATGTGAAGGGTTCTGTCCCCTCCCTCTCCACAGTCAGACAGTGTCCTGACTTTAGTACAAAGGGTTCCGTCCCCACATTCTCCACAGTCAGACAGTGTACTGACTTTAATGCGAAGAGTTCCATCCCGCTCTCTCCACAGTCAGACAGTGTACCGACTTTAATGTGAAGGGTTCCATCCCTGCTCTCTCCAAACGGACAGTGTCCCCACGTTAAAGTGAAGGGTTCCAACCCCTCCCTCTCCACAGTCAGACAGTGTACTGACATTAATGTGAAGGGTTCTATCCCCGCTCTCTCCACACTCAGACAGTGTACTGACTTTAATGTGAAGGGTTCCAACCCGTCCCTGTCCACATTCAGACAGTGTACTGACTTTAATGTGAAGGGTTCCGTCCCCACCCTCTCCACGGTCAGACAGTGTACTGACTTTAATGTTTATGGTTCCATCCCCTCTGTCTTCAAAGTCAGAGAGTGTACCGACTTTAATGTGGAGGGTTCCATCCCCACCCTCTCCACAGTCAGACAGTGTACTGACTTTAATGTGAACGGTTCCATCCCCTCTCTCTCCACAGTCAGACCGTGTACCGACGTTAATGTGAAGGGTTCCGTCCCCACCCTCAACCCAGGCAAGCAGTGTATCGACTTTAATGTGAAGGGTTCCATCCCCTCCCTCTCCACAGTCAGACAGTGTACCGACTCTAATGTGAAGTGTTCCATCCCCGCAATCTCCCCAGTCATATAGTGCACCGACGTTAATGAGAAGGGCTCCATTCCCACCCACTCCACTCAGACAGTGTACCGACTTTAATGTGAAGGGTTCCATCCCCTCCCTCTCCACAGTTAGACAGTGTACTGACTTTAATGTGAAGGGTTCCATCCCCACCCTCTTCATATTCAGACTCTGTACCAACTTTAATGCGAAGGGTTCCATTCCCTACCTCTCCACAGTCAGAGAGTGTACTGACTTTAATGTGAAGGGTTCCGTCCCCACGCTCTCCACAGTCAGGCAGTGTATCGAGTTTAACGTGAAGGGTTCCGTCCCCACCCTCTCCAAAGTCAGACAGTGTACCGACTCTAATAAGAAGGGTTCCATACCCGCTCTCTGCACAGTCAGACAGTGTACCGACTCTAATGTGAAGAGTTCCATCCCCTCCCTCTCCACCGTCAGACAGTGTACCGACTCTAATGTGAAGGGATCTCTCCCCACCCTCTCCACAGTCAGACAGTGTACTGACTTTAATGTGAAGGGTTCAATTCCCTCCCTCTCCACAGTCAGACAGTGTACTGACTTTAATGTGAAGGTTTCTGTCCCCACACTCTCCACAGTCAGACACTGTACCGACTTTAATGTGAAGGGTTCCATCCCCACCCTCTCCACAGTCAGTCATGGTACCAACTTTCATGTGAAGGGTTTCCTTGCACACCCTCTCCACTATGAGACAGTGTACCGACATTTATGTGAAGGGTTCCATCCCCTCCCTTCCACAGTCAGATAGTGTACTGACTCTAATGTGAAGGGTTCCGTCCCCTCCCTCTCCACAGTCAGACAGTATACTGACTCTAATGTGAAGGTTTCCGTCCCCACCCTCTCCACAGTCAGACAGTGTACCGACTTTAATGTGAAGGGTTCCATCCCCTCCCTCTCCACAGTCAGACAATGTACCGACTCTAATGTAAAGGGTTCCGTTTCCACCCTCTCCACAGTCAGACAGTGTACTGACATTAATGTTAAGGGTTCCATCCCCGCTCTCTCCACAGTCAGACAGTGTACTGACTTTAATGTGAAGGGTTCCTTCCCCACCCTCTATACAGTCAGACAGTGCACCAACTTTAATGAGAAGGGTTCCATCCCTGTCCTCTCCAGTCAGACAGTGTACTGATGTTAATGTGAAGCGTTCCATCCCCTCACTCTCCAGAGTCAGACAGTGCACCGACTCTAATGTTAAGGGTTCCGTCTCCACCCTGTCCTCAGTCAGACAGTGTACTGACTCTATTGTGAAGGGTTCCGTCCCCACCCTCTCCACAGTCAGACAGTGTACTGACTTATATGTAAAGGGTTCCGTCCCCACCTTCTCCACAGACAGACAGTGTACCGAATTTAATGTGAAAGATTCCGTCTCCACACTCTCCACCCTCAGACACTGTACTGACTTTAATGTGAACTGTTCCATCCCTGCTCTCTACACAGTCAGACAGTGTACTGACTTTAATGTGAAGGGTTTCTTCCCCACTGTCTCTACAGTGAGACAGTGCACCGACTTTAATGAGAAGGGTTCCATCCCCACCCTCTATAGTCAGACAGTGTACCGACTTTAATGTGAAGGGTTCCATCCCGTCCCTCTCCTCAGTCAGACTGTGTAGCGACTTAAATGTAAAGGGTTCTGTCCCCTCCCCCTCCACAGTCAGACAGTATACTGACTTTAATACAAAGGGTTCCGTCCCCACATTCTCCACAGTCAGACATTGTACTGACTTTAATGCGAAGGGTTCCATCTCCACCCTCTCAACAGACAGACAGTGTACCGACTTTAATGTGAACGGTTCCATCCCGCTCTCTCCACAGTCAGACAGTGTACCGACTTTAATGTGAAGGGTTCCATCCCCTCCTTCTCCACAGTCAGACAGTGTACTGACATTAATGTGAAGGGTTCCATTTCCGCCCTCTTCATAGTCAGTGTACTGACTTTAATGTGAAGGTTTCCACCCCCACCCTCTCAACAGTCAGACAGTATACTGACATTAATGTGAAGGGTTCCTTCCTCTCACTCTCCACAGTCAGACAGTGTACCGACTTTAATGTGAAGTGTTCCGTCCTCACCCTCTCCACAGTCAGACAGCGTATTGACTTTAATGTGAAGGGTTCCGTCCCAACCCTCTCCAGAGTCAGACAGTGTACCGACTGTAATGTGAAGGGCTCCGTCTCCACCCTCTCCACACTCAGACAGTGTACAGACTTTAATGTGAAGGGTGCCAACCCATCCCTCTCCATAGTGAGACAGTGTACCGACTTTAAGGAGAAGTGTTCCATCGCCACCCTCTCCAGTCAGACAGTGTACCGACTTTAATGTGTAGGGTTCCATCCCATCCCTCTCCACAGTCACACAGTATACCGACTTTAATGTGAAGGGTTCGGCCCCCTCTCTCTCCACAATCAGACAGTGTACTGACTTTAATGTGATGGGTTCTGTCCCCACCCTCTCCACAGTCAGAAAGCATACTGACTTTAATGCGAAGGATTCCGTCCCCACCCTCTCCACAGTCAGACAGTGTACTGACTTTAATGTGAAGGGTTCCATCTCCACCCTCTCCTCAGTCAGACAGTGTACTGACTTTAATGTGAAGGGTTCAGTCCCAACCATCTCCACAGTCAGAAAGTGTACTGACTTTAATGCAAAGGGTTCTATCCTGCTCTCTCCAGAGTCAGGCAGTGTACCGACTTTAATGTGAAGGGTTCCATCCCCGCTCTCTCCAGTCAGGCAGTGTACCGACTTTAATGTGAAGGGTTCCATCCCCTCCCTCTCCACAGTCAGACAGTGTACTGACTTTAATGAGAAGGGTTCCATCAGCGCTCTCTCCACAATCATACAGTGTACTGACTTTACGTACCGACTTTAATGTGAAGGGTTCCGTCCCCACCCTCTCCACAGTCAGACAGTGTACTGACTTTAATGTGAAGGGTTCCAACCCCTCCCTGTCCACAGTCACACAGTGTACTGACTTTAATGTGAAGGGTTCCATCACCACCCTCTCCACAGTTTGACAGTGTACTGACATTAATGTGAGGGGTTCCGTCCCAACCTCTCCACAGTCAGACATTGTCCTGACTTTAATGTGAAGTGTTCCGTCCCCACCTGCTCCACAGTCAGACAGTGTACCGACTTTAATGTGTAGGGTTCCATCCCCTCCCTCTCCACCTTCAGAAAGTGTACCGACTCTAATGTGAAGGGTTCTGTCCCCACCTTCTCCTCACTCAGACAGTGTACCGACTTTAATGTGAAGGGTTCCATCCCCTCCCTCTCCACAGTCAGACAGTGTACCGACTGTAATGTGAAAGATTCCATCCCCACCCTCTCCAGTCAGACAGTGTACTGACTTTAAAGTGAAGGGGACCGTCCCCGACGTCTCCACAGTCAGACAGGGTACCGACTTTAATGCAAAGGGTTCCATCCCCGCCCTCTCCAAAGTCAGTGTACCGACTTTAATGTGAAGGGTTCCACCACCACCCTCTCCCCAGTCAGACACTGTACAGACTTTAATGCGAAGGGTTCCGTACCCACCCTCTCCACAAACAGACAGTGTACTCACTTTAAGGTGAAATGTTCCGTCCCCACCCTCTCCACAATCAGTGTACTGACTTTAATGTGAACGGTTCCATCCCCTCTCTCTCCACAGTCAGACAGTGTACCGACTTTAATGTGAACCGTTGCAACCCCTCCCTCTCCACAGTCAGACAGTGTACTGACCTTAATATGAAGGGTTCCATCCCCGCTCTCTCCACAGTCAGACACTGTACTGACTTTACGTACCGACTTTAATGTGAAGGGTTCCGTTCCCACCCTCTCCACAGTCAGACAGTGTACTCACTTTAATGTAAAAGTTCCATCCCCACCCTCTGCACAGTTAGACAGTGTACCGACTTTAATGTGAATGGTGCCGTCCCCACCCTCTCCACAGTCAGACAGTGTACCGACATTAATGTGAAGTGTTCCATCCCCTCACTCTCCACAGTCAGACAGTGCACCGACTCTAATGTTAAGGGTTCCGTCCCCACCATCTCCACAGTCAGTGTACTGACTTTAATATGAAGGGTTTCATCGCAACCCTCTCCACAATCAGACAGTGTACCGATTTTAATGAGAAGGTTTCCATCCCCGCTCTCTGCACAGTCAGACAGTGTACTGACTTTAATGAGAATAGTTCCATCATTGCTCTCTCCACAGTCATACAGTGTACTGACTTTAATGTGAAGGGGTCCGTCCCACCCTCTCCATAGTCAGACAGTGTACCGACTTTAATGTGAAGAGTTCCATCCCCTCCCCCTCCACAGTCAGGCAGTGTATCGACTTTATGTGAAGGGTTCCGTACCCATCTTCTGCACAGTCAGACAGTGTACCGACTTTAATGTGAAGGGTTCAATCCTCTCCCTATCCACAGTCAGACAGTGTACCGACTCTAATGTGAAGGGTTCCGTCCCCACCCTCTCCACAGTGAGACAGTGTACCGACTTTAATGTGAAGGGTGTCGTCCCCACCCTCTCCACATTCAGACAGTGTACCGACTTTCATGTGAAGGGTTTCGTCCCACCTTCTCCACAGTCAAACAGTGTACCGACTTTAATGTGAAGTGTTCCATCCCCTCCCTCTCCACAGTCAGTGTACCGACTCTAATGTGAAGGGTTCCGTCTCCACCCTCTCCACATTCAGACAGTGTACTGACTTTAATGTGAAGGGTTCCTTCCCCACCCTCTCTACAGTCAGACAGTGCACCGACTCTAATGAGAAGGGTTCCATCCTCAACCTCTCCAGTCATACAGTGTACCGACTTTAACGTGAAGGGTTCCATCCCGTCACTCTCCACAGTCAGACAGTGTAGTGACTTTAATGTGAAGGGTTCCGTCCCCTCCCTCTCCACAGTCATAAAGTGTACTCACTTTAATACAAAGGGTTCCGTCCCCACCCTCTCCACAGTCAGACAGTGTACTGACTTTAATGCGAAGGGTTCCATCCCGCTCTCTCCACAATCAGACAGTGTACCGACTTTCATGTGAAGGGTTCCATCCCTGCTCTCTCCAGTCAGACAGTGTATGGATTTTAATGTGAAGGGTTCCATCCCCTCCCTTTCCACAGTCAGAAAGTGTACTGACTTTATTGTGAAGGTTTCCGTCCCCATCCTCTCCACATTCAGACAGTGTACTGACTTTAATGAGAAGGGTTCCATCCTCGCGCTCTCCACTCAGACAGTGTACTGACTTTACGTACCGACTTTAATGTGAAGGGTTCTCTCTCCACAGTCAGACAGTGTACCGACTTTAATGAGAAGGGTTCCATCCCCACACTGTCCACAGTCAGACAGTGTACTGACTTTAATGCGAAGGGTTCCGTCCCCACTCTCTCCACAGTCAGTGTACCGACTTTAATGTGAAGGGTTCCGCCCCCACACTCTCCAAAGTCAGACAGTGAACTGTCTTTAATGTGGAAGGTTCTGTCCGAACCCTCTCCACAGTCAGACAGTGTACCGACTGTAATGTGAAGGGTTCCATCCTCCACCTCTTCACAGTCAGACAGTGTACTGACTTTAATGTGAAGGGTTCCGTCCCCACCGTCTGCACAGTCAGACAGTGTACCGACTTTAATGAGAGGGGTTCCATCCCCACCCTCTCCACAGTCAGACAGTGTACCGACTTTAATGTGAAGGGTTCCGTCCCCACCCTCTCCACAGTCAGCGTATTGACTTTAATGTGAAGGGTTCCATCCCCGCTCTCTCCACAGTCAGACAGTGTACTGACTTTAATGGGAAGGTTCCGTCCCCACCGTCTGCACAGTCAGACAGTGTACTGACTTTAATGTGAAGGGTTCCAACCACTCCCTGTCCACAGTCAGACAGTTTACCGACTTTAATGTGAAGGGTGCCATCCCCACCCTCTCCACAGTCAGAGAGTGTACCGACTTTCAAGTGAAGGGTTCCATCCCACCTTCTTCACAGTCAGACAGTGTACCGACTTTAATGTGAAGTGTTCCATCCCCTCCCTCTCCACAGTCAGACAGTGTACTGACTTTAATGAGCAGGGTTCTGTCCCCACCCTCTCCACAGTCAGACAGTGTACTGACTTTAATGTGAAGGGTTCCGTCCCCACCCTCTCCACAGTCAGACAGTGTACCGACTGTAATGCGAAGGCTTCCATCCTCCCCCTCTCCACAGTCAGACAGTGTACTGACTTTAATGTGAACGGTTCTGTCACCACCCTCTGCACAGTCGGACAATGTACCGACTTTAATGTGAAGCGTTCCATCCCCACCCTCTCCACAGTCAGACAGTGTACCGACTTTAATGCGAAGGGTTCCGTCCCCACCCTCTCCACAGTCAGACAGTGTACCGACTTTAATGTGAAGGGTTCCGTCCCCACCCTCTCCAAAGTCAGTGTATTGACTTTAATGTGAAGCGTTCCATCCCCACCCTCTCCACAGTCAGACAGTGTACCGACTTTATTGCGAAGGGTTCCATCCCCTCCCTCTCCACAGTCAGACAGTGTACTGACTTTAATGTGAAGGGTTCCGTCCCCACCCTCTCCACAGTCAGACAGTGTACTGACTTTAATGTGAAGGGTTCCGTCCCAACCCTCTCCACAGTCAGACAGTGTACTGACTTTAATGTGAAATGTTCCATCCCCACCTTCTCCACAGTCAGTCTACTGACTTTAATGTGAATGGTTCCAATCCTGCTCTGTCCAGTCAGACAGTGTACTGACTTTAATGTGAAGGGTTCCGTCCCCTCCCTCTCCACAGTCAGACAGTGTACTGACTTTAATGAGAAGGGTTCCATCCCGCTCTCTCCATAGTCAGACAGTGTACTGACTTTAATGTGAAGGGTTCCGTCCCCACCCTCTCCACAGTCAGATAGTGTACCGACTTTAATGTGAAGTGTTCTTCCCCACCCTCTCCACAGTCAGACAGTGTACTGACTTTCATGTGAAGGGTTCCTTCCCCACCCTCTCCACAGTCAGACAGTGTACCGACTTTAATGCGAAGGGTTCCGTCCCCACCCTCTCCACAGTCAGACAGTGTACCAACTTTAATGCGAAGGGTTCCGTCCCCACCCTCTCCACAGTCAGACAGTGTACCAACTTTAATGTGAAGGGTTCCGTTCCCACCCTCTACACAGTCTTACAGTGTACTGACTTTCATGTGAAGGGTTCCATCCCCACCCTCTCCATAGTCAGACAGTGTACTGAGTTAAATGCAAAGCGTTCTGTCTCCACCCTCTCCACAGTCAGACAGTGTACCGACTTTAATGGGAAGGGGTCCGTCCCCGTCCTCTCCACAGACAGTGTACCGACTCTAATATGAAGGGTACTCTCCCTGCTCTCTACAGACAGTGTACCAACGTTTATGTGAAGGGTTCCTTCCCCACCCTCTCCACAGTTGTAAAGTGTACCAAATAATGTGAAGGGTTCCTTCTCCACTCTCTCCAGTCAGTGTACTGACTTTAATGTGACGGCTTTTGTCCCTATCCTCTCCACAGTTTGGGAGTGTACTGATTTTATGTGAATGGCTCTGTCCCTGTTTCTCCACAGTCAGACAGTGTACTAACTTTAATGTGGAGGGTTCCATCCCTGTCATTTCCAGTGGTAGAATAACACGGCACATGTTGGAAACTAGCACTTCAAAACATTCACTTCATGATTACAGAAGGCATTTGGAATATAAAAATAATTATTTTAATTAAAAAGCTTGCAAGCATCCCTGGATTCAGTAGAGAATGATCAGCAGTACAAGAGCAGCACTGCATGTGGGTGGCATCCCTTCCTCCTTGTGGGCACATCCTTGTCAGATGGGAGGCTCATTAGTGGCAGTGGCACAGATGCCCCTGGCTCTGTGCACAGAGTGAGGCATTACACAAAGGAGATCACATCCCAGCCGGCCAAGGGAGAGGAGGCCCAGCTGGGAGGGATTTACACGTCTGTTCTCTGGAGGACTCCACACCGGACTGGACCCGTGCCTCTGCTGTGCATCTTCTAATGATTGCCAGTGTGGTTAAAATGTCCCTGTAATGGCAAGAGAGAATGGTTCACATTGATGGACTGCCGTGTTCACCAACACAAGGCACTGTACAGGAAACGACTAAGCTGGGCATGGCAGTGCGCACCTCTAATCCCAGCCCTCAGGCGAATGAGGCAAGAGGTTCCAGAGTTTGAAACCATCCTGGGATATAGGGTGAAGACCTGTCTCAAAAAGAAAAAAAAAAAAAAGAAACAGAAAGAGAAGAAGGGGAGAGGTGGCAAAGCCACAGGGACAGGACAAGACCAGACAAGGAGACAAGATGAGACCAGAACTTACAATGACTTCTTAGGCATACACTTACTGCTGTATTCATGTACTCTCTGACACCTTCACCAAGCTATATGATACATTTCCAAACACTGGCATCTAAACACAGATCACTTAGGACACTGGCTGTGTGGCTTGATCCTCTCAGGGATCCAGAAGCAGCCAGGACCACAGTGACTTCACCAGGGCTCCTTCACCCCTTCACCCAGAGCAGACCTCTCTTCACCTCCCCACGGGAATAGCCGTGAGAGCCACATGGCCGGGCAGTAGACAATGTGCAGCAAGAGGGTCTGTCAGCATCTAGGAGCCTGTCACACTTGTCCATGTGCACCAGCACATAGTAGTGTGTTTCCTGGCCACAACTAAAGGCAAGGTAGACATTCGGCCTTCAAGGACCACCCCAGAATGTTAACAGGCTCCTTGAAGGGCCTGAAGCCCTCCCTGGTGGGGTGGCTAGGTGATATGGGAAGGTCAGTCGAGTCTAGGACGACATCCATTCTCCAGAAGGCAGGCCTGTTGACAAGACAGAGCCAGGCCTGGTCTACAGAGTCTGGCATGCCCATTTCACACCTATTCCTCCCTCTACTTCACATACTCCAGTTTGCTAGTGACTCTCACATTACATGGCCTAAAATGCCACCCAAAGAGGAGCCTGGTCTACACAGGGTCTAGAGACGTTGGAAGTATTGAGATTGGAACTCACAGGTAGCATTCGTTAGCCACCAGAAGCTTGTCTGACAGGGACCTGCACCCTGGGTCTATGGCTGCAGCCAGTCAGGGTAAAGAGCAGGTTCTGTGTCTGGTTGGGGAGGTGTGCAGAGAGTCTGACAAGACAGTGGAAAAGACACCATATTCGATAGAGCACAAGTACAGTGCTTTCCTACCAAGCATGAGAGCTTTCCTACCAAGCATGAGAGCAAGATGATTAAATTTAAAGGAACTTTTGCTAACTTCCACCAAGCACCGTGTCCTTTAGCTTTTACCAGACAAACCCTCTACTTGTGGCTTGTTAAACTGATTAATAATCATTTTGGCTTTTTGAGACAGGGTCTTGCTCGGTAGCCCAGGCTGGCTGTGAGCTCAAAGTAATCTTCCTTCCTACCCAGTGCTGGGGTTAAAGGTATGCACCTTCACGCCCCACTACAGATTTGGGTTTGTATCTCACGACACACATTCCCTTCCTTTCTTTTCTCCTCTGACTAAGGTAGGCATCTTCTAATGACAAACGATGCAAATGCTCTTTCACACGGAGTCTTTAACCCTAAACACCACCTCAGGTTCCTCCACTGCTACTGCTCTCTAACAGGTTTTCTCTGGGAATTGATTTTGGTAACAAAATTTTCCAGGGGAGGAGAGGAGAAGCCCACTGCATTCAGCAAAGGAAACCTCTCTTGTCTAAATTGAGCTTTTTCTTCTAGTGACACGAAGTCCCTTATCATAGTTAGAACTTTGAAATCACATAAACGACACAGCTAAACCATTTAATTCATTTATTTGCACACACACATACACACACTGTGTGTGCGCGCGCACACGCGTGTGCATGTGTATGGGTGCTCCAGGGTCTTTTGTCACTGCAAATAAACAGAAAGTTGCTCTACTTTTTACATCTGGCTTATGTGGGTGGCTTGGGGACTGAACCCAGGCAGGCAGGCTTTGTAAGCAAGTGCCTTTAACCACTGAGCCATGGTACCAGTAGCCAGATTCCAAAGGAAACGCTCACTGCCAGATGTCCTACGTCTGAGCAACCTTGCTGGTGGGCTCCTTTGGGGCAATAATGACACAAACCCCTCCTCTGGTTAGCACATCCTTCCAGGTTAAGTGGACAGCCTGTGTCTTCACCCAGAGTGATCTGTCTGGAGACCCTCACGGCATCGCCACCACTCTCTGCAGAGGCATGTGGCAGGTTGCAGCACCACCAGTGTGGTGTGATACTAGCGTGCTGATTGCAAGCTACAGGCCAGCCAAGAGAAGAGCAGAGCCCTCCCTCCCCAGATGACAGGCACACTGGCCAACTGCTTAACCTCTCAGACTTCACCTTTCTTATCTGCGAGCAGACAAAGTTAGACTGGTGAACTAAAGAAAAACGCACAAGGCACCGCTTGATTCTTACAGAACAATCAATGAGATCCTGCTGATCCCTCCATGACTGCTTCCTGCTCAGGACGAGAATGAAGGACCAACATGAACCGGCTGTTCCGACAAGGAGCACAGGATGCTCACTGTACACTGCTCTTCGCTTGAACACTCCACCCCGCCCAGTACCTAGGCCCGCCACTCAAGTGCAGGCAGCAGTTCTCCCAGCAAGGAAGGAGGCAGGATTTGCCAGCCTCTGTGCTCCTGCCCCACACGGCACGTACAGGCAGCACTAAAGCAGGGAGCAACTCCTATAACTTACAACTCCTATAACTTACAACTCCTGTAACTTACAACTCCTATAACTTACAGATGTGAAAGTGGCTGGACATGGTGGCACATGCCTTTAATCCCAGCACTAGGGAGGCAGAGGTAGGAGGATCACCAGGAGCTCAAGGCCACCCTGAGACTACATAGTGAATTCCAGGTCAGCCTGAGCTACAATGAGACCCTACCTCGAAAAACAAAACAACAACAAAAAAGAGTTCAGATGTGTAAGTAAAGCAAACTCAAGTACTCAGAGCCATCATACTGCTGTCCCTGTGAGAGACAACTAAAGCAGCAAACCTGCCCTTCCCACCTCCAGTTCTCCTCCTGCATGGCCTGTACACACAGACACCAACATCCACACGTCACATAAGCATGTACCACATACAGGCATTCCACATAACCCACCTCACACACTCATCATTGCCTACCAAAGATTTCTACATCCAGAAGTGAACAGTTGACACTTCAAGCCTTATATTTGGCCAGCCAGGCCAAATGATCCAGCAGGTGCAATAGAGGGACATCTATTATGGGGGAAACAAACCACTCTCTAATTGGACTGGAGGCCCACTCCATGGGAGGGAATACATCCCTGATACTGAAAACCTACAACAGGGGTGTAATGTCTGCGGCTGTTTGGCTAAATGTATATACTATGCTCACCAATCATACCCATATTAATGCTACTCTCACTTTTGGTTACAAAATATTCTCTTTTCAGATGGCAGTTGACCTTGGGATGACTCAGAAAGCTCCATGGTACTGAGAAGAAGTGACAAAGAAGTGCTCAGCACTGCAATATCTCTATCACACATTCCAAGACTCAGGGTCCATTGTGGAAGAGGTGGTGGTAAGAATGTAAGAGCCAAAGATAGGGTAGGACTCCCTATAACGTGCTCCTCCCGACACAAAACGGCCTGGATATCCATGACCTCGCAATGCTTAACACTACCTACACAAGACCATCATAGTAGGAGGAAAAGATCATGACATCAAAATAAAAATGACTGATTGAGACAAGGAGGCGATATGATGGAGAGTGGCGTTTCAAAGAAGGAAGTGGGGAGAGGGAGGGAATTACCATGTGTTATTGTCTACAATTATGGAAGTTGTCAATAAAAATAAATAAATTTAAAAAAACTACCAGGCGTGGTGGTATGCGCCTTTAATCCCAGCACTGGGGAGGCAGAGGTAGGAGGATTGCCGTGAGTTTGAGGCCACCCTGAGGCTACATATTGATTTCCAGGTCAGCCTGAGCTAGAGTGAGACCCTAACTTGAAAAAGCAAAATAAACAAATAAAATAAAATAAATTAATTAGTTTAAAACAAACAAACAAAAAAAAGTACAGCACACTTTCCCTGGCCACGCTGACTGCAGAGGAAGCTCGCTGCCCTGACTAGCCTAGCACTGGCCTTGTGCAGCGAACAGAAGTCTGCTAGTGGCACTCACTGTACTGTTGGGCATGTAGCCCAGGACGGCACAGAGCAAAAGGAAAGCAGCCTGACACTGGGTGGCAACAGACACGCAGATGCCACAGATCCACGTTCCTCGTCCCTCTATATTCACTCCTATCCTCAGTGGCCTACAGGGCTGAGAGGAAATTCCTAAGTAATAACTCACACCAAGGGCTGAATGGGACAGTTACTATAAGAAGCCAAGTCCGCAGCTGGGCGTGAAGATTCACACCTGTGGTCTCAGCACTCAGGAGGAAGAGGCAGGAATATCACAAGTTTGAGGCCAGCCTGGGCTACACAGCAAAACCCTGTCTCAACAAGTAAATAACTTGGAAAATGAGTTTGAGAACATCTACTGAAAAAGTCCTCGCATGTGTCAGAAACAATTCAACGATCTCTAGAGAGGGTGGAGACAGGAGATTCTCTGATGTCCACTGCTCAGCTACTCTAACAACAAAACGGGCAAGGAAACAACACCAGGAATGACAAGAGGACACCAGACCTTCTCTTTGACCTCCACATGTGCATGCATGGGCCTCACACCACAAACACCCACAAAAATATAAAGGAGAAAAGACAGGAATGTGGGCCTCCAGCAAGGCAGCTTTCCTGAGGAGTGGGGCTGAGGAAACCTGACAGCCCACTGAGTCAGAAACATACAGCCGGTCAGCCACAAGGCAGCTCTGGGAAAAAGCCAGGAAGGAGCACGCGCCAGCTTGCAGTTAGGGATCCGTGTGAACTACACGACGTGCTGGTGCCTCCCTTTGCTCCAGGGAAGCCGACCTCAGTGTCTTCAGCGCTGCTGGCAGGAAAGGCTTGCATATGGGCAAGTAGTGTGAATACAGCCTGAGTCTAATAAAGTCTTCGGAAGTTTGGAGCTGTTGCTCACTGATGATTTATTGTTAAGTGCTACGCCCTGGGATCTTGCATTTCTAAAAATACTATTTGCTTTTTATTTAACACTGAACCTTTTCATGTTTTATAATATAAAAATAGTAAGTGTCTTATTATTTTTAAAGCTTAGGAGAGAAACTAGCCATATTATTAGAAAAAGAAGATATATGCAGCTATAGTCTGTTCAAATATCAAGAGGTGTGACTTTTCAAATTCACATTTCAATCTTTATTTACATAGGACTTTTAGAAATAGTGGGTGTAAATATTAAACCACCCATGCCTGGGTGAAATTTTATTGAGAATAACTACAAATAAAAGGAAACTGATTTTTTAAAGTCAGTTTCTGAAATTTAGATGAAAAGAATATTGAGCATTAACCAAAAAAATGATATTTACATATCAATGTAGGCTTTCTGCTCATAGATTCATTTTCTATGAAGCCAAAGGAGGTGGCTTGGGGAATTACAAGGGAAGGAAAGCCCTAATCAAACAGGTGCTGTTGTTCAAACAAAGCATTAGCCAAAATGATCCAATCAGTTGCTTGAGCTAAATATTATTTTTTTCTTTAAGCCATTCATGCCAGAACACAAGCTCTTGGAGCATTAGGAATTCACACTACATTCCAAGCGTTTGCCTCTGACAGACGGGGGATTTGAGAGATAGATCCCATGGAAATGGGAGCGGGAACAAGAACGAGCACCAGTCACTCATGACCAGCTTGGCGACTGCACCATAACGGGCCATGCTTCTGCACCTAAGCGCTCTGTGTTTGCATTCTAGGCACACTTGGCAGCTCTGGGAAGCGCTGGAAGCACTCAGTTCAAGTGGCTCCATTGTTAGTTCTACCACGGCTCAGTTACACAGGCACGCAACGGGGCAATTATTCCAAAGAAGGAACAAAAAGTAGCAAAGAACACCTTCACAGAGCAAGCTCTACACTAAATTTTGCTCTGTTTTTTGGGTGTTTTGGGGGGGGGGCGTGGGGGTTTCGAGGTAGGGTCTCACTCTAGCTCAGACTGACCTGGAATTCACTCTGTAGTCTCAGGGTGGCCTCAAACTCATGGCGATCCTCCTACTTCTGCCTCCCAAGTGCTGGGATTAAAAGGCGTGCACCACCAACCCCGGCTTAAATTTTGCTTTTATGTTTGTCTAATAGCGTCAGATAAACAGGGTCATATGAATGGCAGCTGTCAGTGTGTCAGGTCTGTCGAGCACAGCATCAGTCTCACTGCTAAAACCTAGCACAAAGCAGCCTGGCTGGGTCAACTGAAGACGTCTCTCTGACTGATAGACTCAGTCATTTGCTTACCAGGACCAGAGCAACACACTTCTCTGAAGAGCTCCAGGGGGTGATCTTGCTCCCCCTCTCCTCTCTCTTACACACACACACATACACACACACATACTCTCTCTCTTTCTCTCTCTCTCTCTCATCTCTCACTCATTCGTGGGTTCTATGAGGAATTTAATACAATTCTATTTTATTGCAATATTAAGATTTCAAATTTAAGATTTAAAAAACCCAAGAATTATACAGGCTATCAAAAACATATTAACTTGTTCTTAGAATAAGTTCAAAATTAATAACAAAGGTATTATTATGCTAATATACACTTTATGATATTTTGGCCCTCAGGAGACCGAGAATTGACTATAGTAGCGTCTCGCCTCTTTTCCCTTGACTGATGAAAGCTAGGGTTTGTGTCAAGCTCATGAACACATGCTAGGAAAGCTTAAACAGAGGGAAGAAAAGCAAATGATGCTTATTTGAGTCATTAAGTAAGAAGTGTAGGTCTCTTCTCCAAGATGCCCTTAAATGATTCTCTATATTAACCCAGTAGAGTGGTTTCTTTCCTCAGAACTGGTTTTTAGTTCCCAACACCTCCACAAAAAGTAATTTAACTGTATTTGCAATATCTACTTCTGATCAGAAGCCAGTATCAAATTAGTTTGTTCCCCAACAGAACGCTAAGAAAAACTCAATTCTAGCTCTACCTTTATTTACATATCTCTCCTTAGAACTGCACTGCGGATTTTATTAACTTTGTTTTATAGATCTAATATTTATGATGTCATACTGTGAAGGGTAACACACTTACAGATTCTCCCGCAATACACCTTGGGCAAGGCTGGGCTGCGCTCCTTCCACCGTTCGGAGAAATCTATTTAACAGATCGTGGGTGCAGAAGTGTCAGAACAGTGATTATTTATCATTTCTATTAAAGTCCTTGAATGGGTTCACAACTGGTTTGGTGGCAACAGCAACATACCACTGGGCTTGGCTTCTCCAGGCCGCCGTCTGGCCCCGGTGCAGCGGGGCAGCTTGGAGGCCGAGGCACCTGGTCCTCTGTGTTCCAGGGCCTCGGGGTGCACACACACACTGCGCGGCTGCTGTGCTCATGGCCACTGGCTTCCAGCCTCCTGCAGGCACGTTTCTGAAACAAACCAAACTTCTCTTCAGATGGCTTCATAAAGCACACAATGCTCGAATCGAATTTGTGTTCAGAAAATGTCAGTCCCAAATGTGAGCTGTGGAGCTGGAAAATTTTACAGGACATCAGAGGTGATGCTCAGGAATCTCAACCTTCAATGACTTTTAACCTCATTATCTCTAGTGCTGTCTGATAGCTATTTAGCCTTATAGAGCAAAAAGTCAGTTGAAACAATTTTGGCTGAAATTTGTACCATAAACTATTGTGACTTGTTTATTGAAAATATACCAAACCTGTAAATTTTTTTCAAGAAACTAGTTAAAAGTTTCAGCACATTTTGTTTAGCACCAAGTCGCATACTTCTTAACACAATATGAATAATTCACATGTGAGTAATTCTGTCTTGCTGGCACTGAAGAGCAAATTACTTTTATTGATCTCCAAGTCTGCAAACACAGCCCATAGCCAAGGAGCTCCGAGAAAGTTAACGTTTGGTTCTTCCATGCACATGAGCTATGGCAGGTCATTACAGATGTAGTCCTTCATGCTTAGGGAAGAAGCTCCCGGTCCCAGAGTCTGAGTTTGAGTGCACTCCCAGGGCTGGCAGCTCCGGAGAGAGGAGGACACATGTAACCCAAAGCCCCTCTGTAAACCACCAGAGGCCAGACAGGAGAACAGTCCCAGCATGGCCCCTGGCATCACCTCAGCTTCAAGTCAGTCCCACACCACTTTCCTTGCCACATGTGATTTTCACCAATTTTGTTATTTATTTAATAGTTTCTAAACGGCCTCGTTTGCCCCAATGGATTTATTCAATGTATTAACTTCATGTCATGGTCTCCAGTGTGAGTTTTTACAATTCTCTAACACCTCTTCAGACCGATACTGAATTATTAAAGTTGTAAAAGGCACTCTGGGTGCTGGGGATATAGCTCAGTAGTTACAAGGTGCCTGCTTGCAAAGCCTGCCACCCCGAGTTTGATTCCCAGTCCTCACAAAAATCCAGATGCACAAAATGGTACATGTGTCTGAAGTTCATTTTCAGAAGGAGGCCTGAGGTGCCAAACTTTCTCTCTTTCCCAAACAAATAAACAAAAAAAAAATTAAGGGGGGGAAGATGGCTCAGCAGTTAAGGCACTTGCCTACAAAGTCTAGGTTCAATCCTCCAGTACCCACATAAAGCCAGGCCACAAAAGTAACACATGCATCTAAAGTTTGTTTGTAAGGATAGGAAGCCCTGGTGTATCCATGCCAACTGCTCTCTCATTCTCTTTCCCACTAAAATAAATAAATATATATATTTAATAAAAAATATACACTTGTATATATATATACATCTATCATTTGTAGATATACACACACACATTTTTAAGGCACTGTGAAACACTTAAAGCCACTTAAAAAATAATTTTTTGGGGTGACAGATATGACTTCCCAGGGGTGGAGACATGGGTGGTGAGGTAGGTTGTTCACCTCCTACTGTCCTTACCAAGGACAGGGATCAGTATGGAGGGCCAGAAAATCCTTCATCTGAGGCAGGAAGATGAGAGCTTAGCATGCAAGAGTGACTCCTTATGTCAACTGCAGGACCAAGCCACCATGAAAGGCTGTCCCTCCCTCAGACTTCCCTAGACCACACCAAGTTTATACAAACCCCTCGGGTAAACAAGGAACATCAGTCCTCTGTGACTATGAAGACAGGGCCATCCCTTCAGAGAACACCTGGAACAAAAACCAGGGCTCCTGGGCCTCACGCTTGCTTGGGCCACTCCTGCCCTATGGAGTGTGTTCTGTAAGTTTATTCTCACTTTTAATAATCTATATTTCATTATTACTATTCTGTGTCTTGTTCAACTCTTTGAGACATAAAGAATATGGACATCTCATCATGGGACAACCCAAGACCCCCTCCAATAATATATCTAAGTGTGCTGGCATAACGTAGAGACAGAGAGTGCTGAACTTGATCACCACTCTACCAAGAGAATCACCACCACCATTGTGGAGCTGTCTGCTCTGGGCCACACAAGATCACCAAGCCTGTAGCAGATTGCCATGGTGACCTACAGAACAGCTCCTGGCAGTCACAGCAAGGAGACAAGCAGAACAGTACAGTGATGGTTAGGTGTATGATATCAGTGACATGGCTGCTAACCAGGAAGGGGCAGGGTTTCCAGACCCTCCCCTGAGATTCCACCTCCACTTCCTCCGGCCCCCAGCTGCATGTGGTCTGGGAGGTTGGGGGTAGGTGCTGGGGCACACCATGGGGAGAAGGCTGACCAAGGATGGGACCAGTGACCATGCTGGTGTGGGACTTGGGGGATGCAGCAGTTTCTGAGCTTTGCAGTGTCCTGTAAATAACCCAGTAGGATCACACTGAATTGGATGGAATCACCTCTGGTCTGCAGATGTCCATCTGGGATTGTGATGGGCTGCTAAAAGCACTTTGAGACAAGCTCTCAAAGAAACTAAAGTCATGGCCTCCTCACTGGGGCCTGCAGGGAACTAGAAGCAGGAGGAAGAAGCCACTGTCCCCGCTTCACTCTGCCTGTCTCCTCTACTTTGGGTCAGATCCTGCTGTACTCTGCAGTCCCTGTCATTACCCAGGAGTGTCTGTTAACATCTCATCCTCTGTAAGGCTGAAGGCACACAGCTAAGTCATTGTCCTAACCATGCAGTTACCTTGGGCTCCAGGATTCAAGCCCTCCCCCAAGATGATCTATGACAAGGCCACACCCTGGAGCAGACCATGTTGCAGGACTGATTTGGTTCCCTCGGGCACTGGCAGGACCACCTTGCAGGACAGCAGCCAAGGTAGCCAGGACCGGAGTGCATCACACCACACCAGGACTGCTAACTCATGCAGACCTCTTGGCCCTGTCCCCATTCTTCCTCTGTTGATATCTAAAACTCAGGTCCTAAAAGCCAAACTTGGGGTCACTGGAGCTCTGGATCTGTTCTTCCCACTGTGGCCACATGAAGTCTCTCTCTGCTTTCCATAATCACTCTTCTATCTCTTTAACTGGGATGTGGGGTGGCCAAGTCTGGTCTGCTGGGCCACTGGAGCCGGGGCTTTTGCTATAGAACTCGAGTTTGGGGTGAACAGGCGTTTCTTCACTGGCTGTAATAGCACCAGTCTGGTCCTCAGGCTCTCTGCCAGGCACCTGCAGCAAGCCTTGTCAGCACGAGCAGAACACATGTGGATCATGCAAGAGAGCCACTGTGAGGATGAAGAATAACAGTACCCACCAGAGCACCCAGGCCCCATGCATGGAAGGAACCTCAAAGTCACACAACAAAGAGGACAGACACAGGAGAGAGGGAAAAGCACATGTGGCAAGGAAAGGACAGGAGGGTCCTCCACGTCACCAGAGGTCCACATCAGAGTGCTGCCCTCTCACACACATGAGCATACCCTATACACATACCACACACACACAAGAGTACAAAGTAAGGAAACAGAAAGTGAAAACACAGATAAATAGATCTGGTGGGACCTGGGGTGGGCTCTATATCCTGATGCTGTGTACAACTTCTCAAGAACCTATAGTGACAATGCCAGCACTGGGGAGGCAGAGGTAGGAGGATCTCATAAGTTCAAGGGCACCTTGAGACTACAATAGTAACTCCCAGGCAGTGTGGGCCACAGTGAGACCCTACCTCAAAAACCAAACAACAAGACTTCCGGTTAAGATGGCGGCGTAGGTACCACGCCAAAACAGCCTGGGGGGGGAAGACCAAAAAAAACTCAGCAAAATACACACTTTTACTAAAAAGTGAGGTGTATAGGAAGTTGAGGCGGCAGCGGAGAAGTAGAAGAGTTCCAGAGCATCCAGAGCCTGCACAGGCGGGAACAGCGGCTCCGGGCCGCTCGACTACCCGCCGCAACCGCGGAGAGGCAGAAAACCGCCGGACTCTTGGCTCGAGCCGCAGGACAAGCCAGGGGCGGGATTTTCCCCTCACACCGCGCTCTCCGCAACTCGGGAAACGTGAGGGGAGAGCGGCAGCGAGCAACGGAGGGAGGAGCAGACCGCGAGGTAAAAGCACACGATACAACCAGAACAGCCGCGGCTCCCTCCCCTCCCCTGCCGCCTGAACCCAGCTCCAGCGAACACAGCAGCGGCCCGGGACCCGGCCACGCCAACTTGGGCTGACGGCGGGACCCAAGCAGGAGCAGAATTTGGCAGCAACTTCAGCGGCTCCAGCACCGGTACCAGTGGCCCCAGCAGCAGCGGACCCAGGAGAGGCAGCGGTGACAGATCCCACAGCAGCGACTTCGGGGGAGCAGCACCGGTGGACACGGCCACGGCAGCTTCAGCAGCGGTGGGGGCTCCCGGGGTGGCGCCTACAACAGCTGCAGAGACGGCGGCAGCGGCTCGGTTTGCCCCGTAGGAAAAGCAAGTGCCCAGCTCCAGAAATCAGAACAGCAGCCCGACGACCCAGGCAGCAACTTGACTGAGACCACAATCACCCAAGGTAACTGGGATTGCACCAGGGAAGGGTCTCACTTGGTCACAAGCTGACTTGGATACCTCAACAGACCAGAAATCTAAACCTCTTTGTTGATAGAGGATCTGGTCATTATAATAACTACTCTTGCATACATACTCGGGGCTGTTTTTGATGGAATGGGTACAGTGTTTAGCTAAATTTTAGAATCTACCAGTATATTATTCCACTACCTTAAGGTCCTACCCTGAAAATATATTACACCAAATCAATTGATACAGCTAAGAATACACAGCTAGCTAGAAAATCCAAGCATTCACTTAATCCAAGATGCAAAAATATATACATTATAACACAAGAAACACTAAAAAGCAAGACGATATAAATCCACCTAAAAGTATTAATGCATCAGAAATGTCCTCCAGTGAGAAAGAGTTAGAGGAAATGCCTGAGAAAGAGTTCAAAAGAATAATTATAAATATGTTCAAAGAGGTCAAAGAACACATGAAAACAATCAAAGAAGAAATCAAAGAGGAAATCAAAGAGGAAATCAAAGGAATCAAAGAAGAGGCAGGACACCAATTTAATGAAATAAAGAAGGCAATACAAGACATAAATAGAGAAATAGAAATAATAAAGAAAAACCAGTCAGAATTACTAGCAATGAAGAACACAGTTAATGAAATAAAAAACTCTGTAGAAAATCTCACCAGTAGGATGGATGAGGGAGAAGACAGAATATCTAAGCTAGAAGATCAGGTGGCAGACCTAATGCAGTCCAACAAAGAGAAAGACAAACTTATAGAAAAGTATGAGTGGGAATTTCAAGATATTCGGGACACTATGAAAAGATCCAATATAAGAATTCAGGGCATAGTAGAAGGAGAAGAATTCCACTCCAGAGGCATAGTAGGCATCTTCAACAAAATCATAGAGGAAAATTTTCCCCAAATTGGGAAAGAGGTGCCAATACAGATACAGGAAGCCTTTAGAACCCCAGCCAGACAAAACCCAGAAAGAAACTCTCCTCGCCACATTATACTCAAACTTCCAAACACACAAACCAAAGAAAAAATATTGAAAGCAGTTAGAGAGAAAAATCAAGTTACCTACAAAAGCAAGCCCATCAGGATTACAGCAGATTATTCAACACAAACTTTTAAAGCCAGAAGGGCCTGGAGTGATATATTCCAAGTTCTGAAAGATAACAACTGTCAACCAAGGTTACTTTATCCTGCAAAGTTATCCATCCAAATAGATGGAGAAATAAAGACATTCCATGACAAAAGCAGGTTAAAGGAATATCTGAAGACAAAACCAGCTCTACAGAAAATACTTGATAGAATCCTCCATGCTGAACAAAAGGAAAAGCACACATATAAGGAACCTAGAAAAAACCAGCCATACTCAAATACCAGTTAACAGAAGAGAGCACAGGTAGAACAAGTAACACACACACACACACACACACAAATGGCAAACATAAATACACACCTTTCAATAATATCTCTTAATATCAACGGTCTCAATGCCCCAACGAAAAGACATAGATTTGCAGACTGGGTTAAAAAGCAGGATCCTACAATTTGTTGTCTTCAAGAAACTCACCTTTCTACAAAGGATAGACATTATCTTAGGGTGAAAGGTTGGAAGACGGTGTTTCAAGCAAATGGGCCTAGAAAACAAGCAGGGGTTGCTATCCTAATATCAGACAGGGTGGACTTTAGCCCGAAGTTAGTCAAAAAAGATAAGGAAGGTCACTTTATATTGATTAAGGGCACACTCCAACAGGAGGACATTACAATCCTAAACATATAGGCACCTAACATGGGGGCTCCCAAATTCGTCAAACAAACACTATTAGAACTAAGGTCACAGATAACACCAAACACGGTGGTGGTGGGTGACTTTAACACCCCACTCTCATCAATTGACAGGTCATCCGGGGAAAGAATAAACAGAGAGGCATCTGGACTAAATGAGGTCATAGAAGATATGGACCTAACAGATATATACAGGACATTTCATCCAAAGGCTGCAGAATATACATTCTTTTCAGCAGCACATGGAACATTCTCTAAAATAGACCATATATTAGGACACAAAGCAAATCTTAACAAATTCAGGAAAATTGAAATAATTCCTTGCATTCTATCTGACCACAATGGAATTAAACTACAAATCAGTAGCAAGAAAGGCTACAGGGCATACACAAAATCATGGAAGCTAAACAATACACTACTAAATGATGAGTGGGTCAATGAAGAAATCAAAAAGGAAATCAAAAAATTTATAGAGTCAAATGATAATGAGAACACAACATACCAAAATCTCTGGGACACAATGAAGGCAGTTCTAAGAGGTAAATTTATAGCCTTAAGTGCCTATATTAAGAAATTAGAAAGGTCGCAAGTAAACGACCTAATGCTTCGCCTTAAAGCCTTGGAAAAAGAAGAACAAGGCAAACCAAAAAATAGTAGACGGGAAGAAATAATAAAGATTAGGGCAGAAATTAATGAAATAGAAACAAAAAGAACAATCCAAAGAATTAATGAAACAAAGAGTTGGTTCTTTGAAAGGATAAACAAGATTGATAAACCCTTAGCAAATCTGACCAAAAGAAAGAGAGAAGAGACACAAATTAATAAAATCAGAGATGAACAAGGTAACATCACAACAGATTCCAGAGAAATTCAAAAAATTATAGGGACATACTATAAAAGCATATACTCCACAAAGTATGAAAATCTGAAAGAAATGGATGATTTCCTTGATCTATATGACCTACCTAAATTAAATCAAAATGAGATTAATCACTTAAATAGACCTATAACAAACATGGAGATCCGAGCAGTTATCAATAATCTCCCAACTAAAAAAAGCCCAGGCCCGGATGGATTCACTGCTGAATTTTACCAGACTTTTAAGGAAGAGCTAACACCATTGCTTCTTAAGCTTTTCCAGGAAATAGAAAAAGAAGGAATCCTACCAAACTCCTTCTATGAGGCCAGCATCACCCTGATACCAAAACCAGGCAAAGATAGAACAAAAAAAGAAAATTACAGACCAATCTCCCTCATGAACATAGATGCAAAAATTCTCAACAAAATCTTGGCAAACAGAATACAAGAGTATATCAAAAAGATCATTCACCCTGACCAAGTAGGCTTTATCCCAGAGATGCAGGGATGGTTCAACATACGCAAATCTATAAATGTAATACATCACATAAATGGGTTGAAGGACAAAAACCACATGATCATCTCATTAGACGCAGAGAAAGCATTTGACAAAATCCAACATCCCTTCATGATAAAAGTCCTACAGAGACTGGGAATAGAAGGAACATATCTCAATATAATAAAGGCTATTTATGACAAGCCTACAGCCAACATATTACTAAATGGGGAAAAACTGGAAGCTTTTCCACTAAAATCAGGAACAAGACAAGGGTGTCCACTGTCTCCACTTCTATTTAATATAGTTTTGGAAGTCTTAGCCATAGCAATAAGGCAAGAGACACACATAAAAGGGATACAAATTGGAAAGGAAGAAATCAAGTTATCACTATTTGCAGATGACATGATTCTATACATAAAGGACCCTAAAGACTCTACTAGCAAGCTGTTAGAGCTAATCAAAACCTACAGCAATGTAGCAGGATACAAAATAAATACACAGAAATCAGTAGCCTTCATATATGCTAACAACAAACACACAGAGGATGAAATCAGAGAATCACTCCCATTCACAATTGCATCAAAAAAAATAAAATACCTTGGAATAAACCTAACTAAGGAAGTAAAGAATCTATACAATGAGAACTTTAAGACACTCAAGCGAGAAATTGCAGAAGACACTAGAAAGTGGAGAAACATCCCTTGTTCCTGGCTTGGAAGAATCAATATCGTGAAAATGGCAATCTTACCTAAAGCAATCTACACATTTAATGCAATCCCTATCAAAATTCCAAAGGCTTTCTTCATGGAAATAGAAAAAACAATCCAAAAATTCATTTGGAATCATAAAAAACCTCGAATATCTAAAATAATACTGAGCAACAAAAAAGAGGCTGGTGGTATCACCATACCTGATTTTAACCTATACTACAGAGCCATAGTAACAAAAACAGCATGGTACTGGCACAAAAACAGACATGTAGATCAGTGGAACAGAATAGAGGACCCAGATGTAAGCCCAAGTAGCTATAGCCACCTGATATTTGATAAAAATGCCAAAAATACTCATTGGAGAAGAGACAGCCTCTTCAGCAAATGGTGTTTTGAAAACTGGATAAATATCTGCAGAAGGATGAAAATAGATTCTTCTATCTCGCCATGCACAAGAATTAAGTCCAAATGGATTAAAGACCTTAACATCAGACCGGAAACTTTGAAACTGCTAGAGGAAAAAGTAGGGGAAACCCTCCAACATATTGGTCTTGGCAAAGACTTTCTAAATACAACCCCAATTGCTCAGGCAATAAAACCACAGATTAACCACTGGGACCTAATGAAATTACAAAGATTTTGCACCGCAAAGGACACAGTGAAAAAAGCAAAGAGGCAACCTACAGAATGGGAAAAAATCTTCGCCAGCTATATATCTGATAAAGGATTAATATCTAGGATATACAAAGAACTCAAAAAGTTAACTAATAAGGAATCAAACAGGCCAATCAAAAAATGGGCTAAGGAGCTAAATAGAGAGTTCTCAAAGGAAGAAATACGAATGGCATATAAGCACCTAAAAAAATGTTCTACGTCACTAGTCATCAGGGAAATGCAGATTAAAACTACATTGAGATTCCATCTCACTCCTGTCAGATTGGCCACCATCATGAAAACAAATGATCATAAATGTTGGCGGGGATGTGGAAAAAAAGGAACCCTTCTGCACTGCTGGTGGGAATGCAATCTGGTCCAGCCATTGTGGAAAACAGTGTGGAGGTTCCTAAAGCAGCTAGAGATTGATCTACCATATGACCCAGCTATAGCACTCCTAGGCATATATCCAAAGGACTCATCTCATTTCCTTAGAAGTACATGCTCAACCATGTTTATTGCTGCTCAATTTATAATAGCTGGGAAATGGAACCAGCCTAGATGTCCCTCAACAGATGAGTGGATAATGAAGATGTGGTACATTTATACAATGGAGTTCTACTCAGCGGTAAAGAAAAATGAAGTTATGAAATTTGCAGAAAAATGGATGGACCTGGAAAGTATTATACTAAGTCAGGTAACCCAGGCCCAGAAAGCCAAGCGCCACATGTTCTCCCTCATATGGGGATCCTAGCTACAGATGACTGGGCTTCTGTGTGAGAATGAAAATACTTAGTAGCAGAGGCCAGTAAGTTGAAAAGGAGACATAAAGGGTGGAGAAAGGAAGGGAGGAGGATACTTAATAGGTTGATATTGTATATATGTAATTACAATGATTGTAATGGGGAGGTAATATGATTGAGAATGGAATTTCAAACGGGAAAGTGTGGGGGTGGGGAGGGAGGGAATTACCATGGGATATATTTTATAATCATGGAAAATGTTAATAAAAATTTAAAAAAAAAAAAAAAAAAAAAAAAAAAACAACAAAAAGAATGGAGAGCACATTCAACATGGACTTCATTAGAGAAAACATCAGTGACTTCCCTAAGGTACAAATACTGCAAACAGTTGCAGATTATAATAAATATATAAATTATTAACAAAAGCCAAACCAGCACTTCTGCCTGTACATTTAAAAGTCCTATTATTCTTAGATAAAAAAATGAAATACAAACTGAAAAGAATTTTTAAAAAATTAATCATAAAGAAAACTTTAGGGCTGGGTGTGGTGGTGCATGCCTTTAATCCCAGCACTCACAAGGCAGGGGTAGGAGGATCTCGTGAGTTCAAGGCCACCCTGAGAATACATAGTGAATACCAGGTCAGCCTCGGCTAGCACAAGACCCAAATCCAAAACCAAAAAGAAAAAATAAAACACTAGACAAATCAGGAACCCAATTCTCCCGAAGGACACATGGTTAGGGGTCAGGTAGGATACTATATACACCCTTTCAATTCATTTTATTTAGTTAGTTGGTCAGTTAGTAAACGTTCACAACTGTGGGAGCGGGCTGTCTGGCCCTCAGAGTGACAGCTGACAGACCCTAGCCTATGCCTGGCTGCCTTCAGCAGGGAGGTGTCAATCAAACAGCCACTTCTCTGGCAACCTTCTCAGCAGTTTCACACGTCACACCGCTTGAGAAAAAGCCCTTTCCAGCTAAGGACATGGTAACGGTAACTGTGCTACTGCTGAAGCCAAGACTCTTCCTGCTGTAGGAAGCTTGCTTCCAATCAGGACCCACCACACAAGGTGGGCCAGCTCTGAAGATTCCACTTCCAGCAAGACAAGCATCACTCACCTGAAGCTACTCTCACTCAGGAGGAGTGGGAGAGGCAATTCCCCAAAGGTCCCAACACTGAAGACTCCAGGAGCTGTGACCCTCTGTGCTGCTGTTAAGATCCAAGAGTCCTGCTGCATTAGCCACTGGTGAGCAGCGCCGGGCTTCAGAGCAAGGAGCCCATCTGAGAGCCTGCAGCCACCTGCTCTGGCGCGCGGGGCCTAGCGCGGAGACTGGGAGCTCTAGACTGCAAGCACCGAGGAAGCCCAGGCCCCCAGCCAGCCTCCTGTGAGAGCCTGAGGTGATCTAAAGCACTAACATGTTTATCAGTAAGAATAAAAAGTGGGCTAGAAAGATGGTTCAGGTGTTTGCTTGCAAAGCCTGACAGCTCAGGTTCAATTCCCCAGTATCCACGTAAAGCCAGATGCACACAGTGGCTCATGTATCTGAAATTTGCTTCCAGCAACAGAAGGCCCTGGTGTTCTCATTCTTTCTCTCTCATGACTAAATATTTTAAAACAGAATAAAAGTAGTAATTGCAGCTGGGTGTGGTGGCACACGCCTTTAATCCCAGCACTTGGAAGGCAGAGGCAGAAGGATCACTGCGAGTTTGAGCCTATACAGGGAATTCCAGGTCAGCCTGGGCTAGAATCAGACTCTACCTCAAAAAACCAATAATAATAATAATAATTCCCAAATTTTAAAAATAAAAACATATGGGAGGGGGATAAACTAAAAACAAAACACAGGAAACAATCAAGTATCTTAAATTAATGGCACAGAGGTCAGGAAAACAGTGCATCTAATGAATAAAACTAAATCCTGATCTTGAGGGGGAAATTTAACAAAACAGACAAACCAGAGCTGGGCATGGTGGCTCATGCCTGTGGTCCCACTACTTGTGAGGCAGGAGGATTGCTACAACTTGGAGGTCAGCCTGGGTTATACAGCGAGACCCTATCTCAGAAAACCAAAAACCAAAGCAAAATAGACAAACCAGATGGAGAATCAAGGAGAACACAAATACAGAAAGGAAGGCACGCCATGGGAAGGAATATATATATATAGACTATATATAGACCTCTGTGCAGAAATATTTGAGAAGCAGATGAGCCGGGTGTGGTGGCGCATGCCTTTAATCCCACCACTCGGGAGGCAGTGGATCACCATGCGTTCGAGGCCACCCTGAGACTACATAGTGAATTCCAGGTCAGCCTGGGCTCGAATGAGATCCTACCTCAAAAAAAAAAAAAAAAATACAAAACAAAACAAAAGCAGATGAAATGGATAAATTCTGAAGGAAATCCAGACAACCTAAACTGACCGGTTAGGCTGAGCAGCTAATGCACAGGACTTTCATGAAGAAACCGAGTTGTTAAGCTTCTGTCCTACAAGCAGCACTAGGACCCAGGGGTTGCATGGGGGCAACCCTCCAACCTCCAGAGACTACAGACCATGTGAGGCAGGGGCACCCATGACCCCATGGCACTGAACAGAAAGGGAAAAACTTCCCAATTCCTGCTGTGATGCAGACAGAACATGTGCAGAATAACCACCACCAGAAAAAGACTACAGGTGGATCTGACTTGTGAGATCAACACAAAAATATTAAATATGGGAGGGAATGTCCAACATCACATTAAGAAAAGAATTTACTGCCGGGCATGCTGTGAGTTCAAGGCCAACCTAAGAATACTGTGAATTCCAGGTCAGCTTTGGCTAGAGTGAGACTCGAAAAAAAAAAGAAAAACGAAAGTATTTACTACAGTAAGGAGACTTCTAAAATGAAGGACAGGCTCAGTAAACCTTTCTGGGTTAAGAAGTCCACAAAGCTCACTCACCATGTTAGTGCCTACAAGGGAAACAGTGCAATCATTGCTATGGGTGCGAAAAATCATTTGGCAAATTTTAAACCCCATTTATAAAAAAATTAAAGTGTGTGTGTGTGAATGTATATACATATATAACCTTACAGAAAAAAAAAAGTATATGCATTGTGCTTTGGAGAAGTGTCTCTCTCTCTAATAACTCAAGCTGTCTAAGAATTTACTATGTAGCCTATGCTGGCCTCAAATACTCAATCCACGTGCCTCAGCCTCCAAAAGTGTTGGTGATACAGATTAGGAGCAAAATAGCTTTTTCCTGTTGGGTAGCTGGCTAGGGACTGGCCCACAAAAACATGGATGCCACCATAGCAGGACTAGAACTTGCATCTCATTCAGTCTTATCAAAGATGGCTGACGGCAACAACTACTTCCTGTTTCTTCTCCAGTTTCGATGGCTTAGCCCCTGTGTGGCCCTTCCTAAGTCAATGTTCTCTGGGGCCCACCAGTTAATCAGGTCCCTCCCTATACGCCTGTGCCTGGTGATGAGGCTGTTCTGAGTGGAGGTCTTATTCATATAAACAGCCTGAACCGCGTGGGGAAGCCCTGTCTTCTTCCCCTTCTCTTCCCCAAGCGAGAACTTTCCCTGTGTAAGAGACTTTCCCACTCTCCTCTCCTCCAAGTGGCAAACGGGAGAGCTTCTTCTGACTTGGGTAAGTTCCTGCTTTGCTTTCCCTCTTAAGTCTCTCTAAAGCAAGTCTCATAGTTTGCCTTTCTGTGTCTGCTTATTGCAATCATCTGATAACCTGGACATGACTTAAAGCTGGAGCTTATGAGCCTGGGGATCTCCTCACCTTTCTCTAGCCCAGGTCTCCAGTCCTGCCACAACTGTGATTACAGACACGCACCACCACACCTGGGTGTCTCTTTTTCTATTTTTTCCTTTCCATGAGATTTGAACCAAGGAAACGGTTGCACTGAACTTCAGTGGACAGACATGAACAAATGCCCAAAGGGCACCGACAAGAGACCAAAGTAATGATTATGCCAAAGTCCAACTTGGTGAATGGAGAAAGTTTACTGTGGGTAAGGATCTCAAAGGCACTAGCATCACAGGGATGCCCAGCCCAGCAGAGGAGGACCACCAGCCAAATCTCTGGCTTTCCTGGCAAGGCCTGTTCAAGCTCTCCTCTCCAGCAGATGTCCACTGCTTCCTAGGCCTTGGGGAGGGGCCTTGTGAACCCTGTAACTTTTAACTTCCCAGGACTTGCTTATCTCCCTTCTCCATCTAGGAGGGAATGTTTCACCCCAGATCTCATGCTGGGCACTTGCTCTACCACTCAACTATATCCCCAGCCCTTTCTTTAGTTTTTGAGACAGGATCTCACTAAATTGCCTAATCTGGCAATGGACTCACTCCGTAGCCCAGGGTGCTATGGAATTTGTAAACCTCTGGCATTAGCCCCCTAGTAGCTGGTGGGGGGAGAGGAGGGAAGAAGAAAGAGACCTTTACTTTATAACCCAGGCTGGTCTTGAACTCAGAGAGTTGCTTCCCTTTGGCCCTGAGTGCTGAATTACAGCTACCTACCACACTCAGGTATCTGATATAATCGCTAACATAATAAATTACACATATCTTTTTATTTTTACTATGTTTTATTTAATTTTTATTAACATTTTCCATGACTATAAAAAAATATCCCATGGTAATACCCTCCCCCACACGTATCTTTAAATAATGTTCTTTATTTACAAGCCGAGAGAATGAGCATGGGCATGCCAGGGCCTACTGCCACCACAAGCTCCAGACACATGCACCACTTTGTGCATCTGGCTTTATGTGGGCACTGGGAAATCAAACCCAGGCATTCAGGCTTTGCAAGCAAGGCCCTGAACTGCTAGATCATCTCTTGATACCAAATTACACATTTCTTAATCCTATATTCAGTACCTTATCTAATAGGGGGAAGATAGTATTTCTAAGATTAGAGATAAGAAAAAGAGGCCTGGCTGCTGATTTCACTACTGTTACTACTGTGTCAGTGGTATCACCAGATACCATGAGACAAGTGAAATTAATCAGAGTATAAGAAGGGGTAAAGCACTAAAACTGTTTCCATTTTCAGATAACATCCTATTGTAGCTGAAAACCCCAGAGAATAAATGATAAAAGTAAATCAAATCATGAGTTCATTGATACCAAATTAATATACAAAAATCAATCACTTGAAATAACTAAACAAATCTTAATGAAAATAACTACTACAAATTAAGTATTTTATTATTATTATTTTAGAGAGAGAGAGAGAGGATTATGTGCCAGGCCCTCAACCACAACTGAACTCCAGACACTTGTGCCACCCAGTGGACATGTGCAACCTTGCACATGCCTCACCTTTGTGCATCTGTTTTATGTAGGATCTGGAGAGTCAAACATGGGTCCTTAGGCTTCGCAGGCAAGCGCCTTAGCCATTAAGCCATCTGTCCAGCCACAAATTAAATATTTTTTAAAATATCCATTCATTTGCTCTTTCTCTCTCTCCTTCTGTCTCTGTGTATGTGCTTGCAAATAAAAAAAGATATTTTTAAAAAAGAGAATGGCTTGAGAAGATGGCTCAGCAGCTAAAAACACTTGTTTGCGAAGCTTGATGGCCTGGGTTTGATTGCCTAGTACCTACATAAAGCCAGATGCACAAAGTGATGCATGCAACTGGAGTTGATCTGCAGTGGCAAGAGGCCCTGGGGTGCCAATTCTCTCTCTCTCACTAGCTTGCTCTGTGCTTGCAAATAAATAAAATTATTATACATACATACATACATACATACACACACACACACACACACACACACACACATATACATATATATATATGCAGATTTCACAAAACTTACAGAAAAATTCAAACTGCAGGGTGATGAGGGGTGGGTGCTGTGTGCACATGTGTGCAAAAGCTACAGCCATGCACACATGAAGGCCACAGGAGAAAGCCGGGCGTCCCTCATTCACTCATTGACTGTGTCCTTGAAGTGCAGTCTTCTCTTCACTGATCAAAGTTTGGGGTATGTGGTGAGTCCCAGCAATTCTCTGGTCTCTGCTTCCCGCAGGATGGGGTTACAGATGCACATGGCTAGCCTGGTTGTTCACGGGGGTTTGGAGATGTGAGCCTGGGCAGTGTGAGGGCCGCTGAGGCTCTCATGCTTACAGAGGAAGCACTCTTAACCTCTGACCATCTCCACTCCTCAAACTTTTAAAGTATTTTTATTTATTTGAGGGGGAGGGAGAGAGAGAGTTCAGGTCATTTTAAGGGTTACTTAGAGGAGTATGGAATTCTCCTGAGACAGTAAGTATGGGCCAGGGTCTCTTATCACTGCAAATACATGTGCCACATTTACCTGCTGAGCCATCTCTCCAGGCCTTAAACTTTTTTTTTTTTTTTGAGAGAGATAGCTCTGTATAGCCCAGGTTGACCTGGAACTTGATGCCTTTCACCTTTGCTTGCTGAGAGCTAAGATAGCAGCCATGTGCCACCATACCCAGATTGGAGAATTTACATTTTGGGGGGGGGACTGGAGAAATGGCTTAGCGGCTAAGGCATTTGCCTGCAAAGACTAAGGACCCAGGTTTAACTTTCCAGAACCCAAGTTAGCCAGACACATGAAGGTAAGACAAGTGCAAGGTTGCATATGCCCCCTAGATGGCACAAGCATCTTGATTTCAATTGCAGTGGCTGAGGCCCTGGTACACCAATTCTCTCTCTCTCTAAAAAAAAAAAGATATTTTCCCTTTGGATTTTTGAAATAGGTCCTTATGTAGACCAGGCTGGCCTTGAATTTGCTTTATAATTGAGGATGACCTGAACTCCTGATCTTCCTGCCTCACCTCCTGGGGCCTAGACTTACAGGTGTATGCCACCATGCCACCATGGCAGCTTAAATGCATTGTTGAGAGGCACAAAAGAGCTTATGAACAAACTTTTAAATCTCCTATTCTTGGATAGAACCCTATGATATTGCAACAAAGACAGTTCCCCCTGTTAACCTGCATACTCCAGTCTCCATAAAAAGGCCTACAAGCAGTTTCACAGAGTAATGCAAATCTATACCAAAGGTCATATGGAAAAACAAATGTGTAAGACTAGCCAGGAACAGCTGGAAAAACACTACTGGGCACTGAAATATACCACAGGAAGTGCTTAATAACACAGGGAAGCACTTGTGCAAAACTAGCCCGTGGGCTGGTGAGAGAATTTAAAAACCCAGAAAAATTTTCAAATTACATGGAAATTTGTCACCTTGAATTAATGGATTGTTGTTGCAGTCAGCTCTTCATTGCTGGGAAAAACATCCAGCTGGACAGTTTATGGGAAGAAGGGATTTATTTCAGGCTTAGAGTCAGGGGAACACCACTGGCAGAAGCCGACTCCCTTTCAGAGAGACACCACCAACAGCCAGCACCACCAGCAAGCGTGAACTGCCAGTTCAAAACTGCCCTCTCCACACCTTTGAGTTGGAATCAAGATCTGCCCCCAAACACAGCTTTGGGCTGGACTCCAGGATCTGCCCCCCCCCCGCCCCCCGTACACTTCCTCCAGCCAGGCAGCTGGAGACCCAAGTCAAAAGCTTAATTTTAATAAAACACAGAGTCTATGGAGCCATACAATTATGCTATCATGTTCAAACTACCACAACTATAGACTTTTTTGCACACGGAGTGTATGTGGTACGTTTGTGCATAAGCACTCACAGGTGCACCAAGGTTAAAGATAACTGAAAAATGATAAGACATATTTGGAGCATATATTGCAGGACAAATTAGCATACCTAAAGTATGAAACTCATCAAACTGAGGGAACAAGCTAGCTGTGGTGACTCAGCCCGTAAGCCCAGCGCCTGGCAAGCGGAGGCAGGAGGATCAAGAGGGCAAGGCCAGCCTGGACTACATGAGAGAGACCTGTCTCCAAATGTAACACCAAAGTGAGTGGCAAAACCCTGAAAGAAATGTAGGGGAGATGGAAAGGGAGTTAAAGACCAGCAAACATGACAGTGTTCAAATACACTCTGTGGTGCTTAACTCTGACTGACAACGTGTTGGTTAAGAAACACTTGAGGCATCAGTGAAACTCAGCTTCTGAGAGTGTTTCCAGAAGGGATCAGCTGAGGGAGTAAACCTGGCCCTAAATGTGGGCATCACCATCCCATGGGCTGGGGTGCTCGGATGAGTAGAAAAGGAAAAAGGAGACTGCGAGCTGAGTGCCAGGATTGCCCTCTCTGCCTCAACAGCAGAGAGCATGGTTACCAACACACGCTTATTTAGAAAAATGCATATTAAAGTATCAAGATATCATCTGTCATCTCTCAAAATGTCAGCAATTAGCTTCTAAACCCAACCTTTGAATTTGCTGAGAGACTCAGGGCCCCTCACTTTCCTTTTCAGGCCGGGATGCTCCCGTTCTGGAGAAGGTTCGGTATGATGCCCTCTCTCCACGGGGTCCTTGGCTGGGGAAGCCAGCCTCAGACACCCTCCCTGAGTCAGAGGCCTGAGACCCAGAGTGAGTCCCTAGCCAGGCTTCTCGAAAAGCTCCCTGATGGCTCAAGGCAATGTTAGGGTTCTAAGTGAGCTCCAGGGCTGGCTCTGGGCAGGGCTGGGATGTGTCTCTCTTGGTGAGGAGGTGTGTAGGCTCCTGCAAAACAATGCAGGGCTTGCAGGCTGACAGCAGAGAAGGTGACGATGGAAGAGGTGTTTGTGTGTCTTCCAGTCCCACCACTGCATGAGCGTGCTGGCCGCTTTGCCTCTGGGTCTGGCTTAATCCAGTCACCTTGAGGCTTGTCCTTGTTGTTTAACCAGACAGGCAAACACAGCACACACACATGGTGGTAACTATGAAAAGTGATGTCTATCTATGTTAAAAGTCTTGGATTGCATAATTATTGTAGAAATCATATGTATATCAAATCATCAAATTTCACTCTTTAAATAAATGCAATGAATTTTTAAACAAAAAAAAATGGCAGCATTTAAAAAATGTGACATAGCCCCTATATCCCATAGGAAAGCAGGCATCATCTTCCTGCAAGAGAAGCTGGCAGCACTTAAAGAGAAGCCTGTGCACCTTCTATACCCAGCAGTCAAACCTCCAGCAATCTACCCTAGAGGCATACTTCCAGCACTGAAGAAAACACCGCACAAGGGTGATCTGCACCACACGGCACAGGGCACTGCGCAGGAGAATGGCTGTGAGAGCTACGTGTACACAAGCCAGTCTGGGTGCTGCACTGTGGCGAAGAGGAAGAGGAGGAGGCGGCACCAGATACGGGGGCCCAGGCCTGCAGTTCCAGCACCAGGCAACATTCTGTGAGCCACAAACATCTTTGCAAAAGGAGGAGGGCCTGTCAAAGGGACACAGGCACCCAGGAAGGACTTTCTAATGGCCAAGCCTGGAGCAATTTAAGCAGCAAAGTAACTGGACTGCGCTGCACAGAGTGGCAACTACCTGTGTATCTACCCACAGCGAAGGTACCAAAATGAATCAATGGGAAGAAGAGGTGGGATTTCCTGAACACATACATTCTGGTTAATAAATGTAAAAGCCATGAAGGATACACAAAATTAGCCATAATTAATGACCACTGTGAAAATCAGACAAGAGGGGCTGGAGAAATGGCTCAGCAATTAAAGGCACTTGTTTGCAAAGCCTGATGGCCCAGGTTCAAGTCCCGAGTACCCATGTAAAGCCAGATGCACAAAGTAGTACATGTGTCTGGAGTTAAATCTGCAGTGGCAAGAGGCCCTTGTGCATCCATATTCAATTTCTATCTCCATCTCTGTTCTCTCTCTCTCAAATAAATAAATAACATTTGAAAAAGATAATTAGGCTGGGCATGGTGGCACATGCCTTTAATCCCAGCACTCAGGAGGCAAAGGTAGGAGGATCGCTATTAGTTCAAGGCCACCCTGAGACTCCATAGTGAATTCCAGGTCAGCTTGGGCTAGAGTGAGGCCCTACCTCAAAAAACTAAAAAAACTAATAATAAGATAAGATGCCAATGATGCTAAAATCAACCGGCTATGGTTCAAGGAGACACTGGAACTATGGCCAGTCTCAAAGTTTCCTCCCAAGACTTTGTGATAAAACCCAGGGACAAGGCTGGTGTCACTTATGAGACCAGTGGCACCACACACCTGACACATGGAGAAGACACAGCATCACTTCTGTGGTGCTCATGTCAACAACACATTTACCTTATTCAAATCATGAAAAACACTGAACAACAAAATATTTAGCCGATGCTCATTTCGAGTACAAGTCCTGGAAAACAGAATGCAGTGCGGAAGCCTGGGTGAGACCCTGTGGCACAAAAGGATGCTGGTGGGAAAGTGGAACAAGGTGCAGTTTAGTAAACAGCAGTGCATGATGCTGGGTCCAGGCCTGCTGTGGTTACTTTATTTATTTTTGAAATATTTTACTTATTTATTTGTTTATTTATTTATTTGCAAGGAGAGAGAGGGAGCAAGATAGAATGGGAAAACCCAGGCCTCCTGTAACTGCAAATGAACTCCAAATCCATGTGCTACTTTGTGCATCTGGCTTTACAGGGATACTTGAGAATTGGAGTACAGAGAGTACAAGAGTACAGGCTTTGCAAGCAAGTACCTTAACAACTGAGCCATCGCTCCAGCCTAAATTCATTACTTTAAAACTACTTCAAACCAGGCGTGG